>NW_027468630.1:17051513-17204013 GCF_046254945.1 Alosa pseudoharengus | reverse complement strand
GCCTTTAAGCACCATCTGAAGTAAACATACCATTTTGCATGGACTGCGTAGAACTTGGTAATGGCATCAAGGATGTTTTATGCAAGGCATCCTGAAAGCTGAATGATTCCAGAAACTGAGATTCTTGTAACTGAAATCAGTTTGCTTCCGAAATGTAATGTAAAGCACAAGCATCGTGCCATATGATCGTGTATCCTGAACTGATAACATGGACATGTTGGTGTTAATTGCTACCATCACATTGTCGATTAATAATTTTATTTGTTCAGGGTCGGATCGTGCTCTCTGAATTCGTCTCTCTTGGGATTTAGTTTCGGGAGAATTTGATCGATAGGGTTCCCATGTCTTAATGTTTTCAATGCGTCTACATGGACTTTCTGTGTGTCAGATAACGCTTTAGGTAATCAAGCTTCCACGCCTAGGGCCCGCCTAGAGTAGCCTAAAGGATACTTTGTATGTAAACATTCTAACTTAGGCTACATCCGGCTTTGTTATCAGACATGTCAGTATTTTAAATGTTTATTACCTAGCCTACATCGCCGTTGATGCTCAGATTTTTAACCTCTGAAAAAAAATCGTTTGTGCTGTGAAAAATGTGCACGGTCTGAAAAATCTATTGCGCGGCCGCGCGCACAGCTTGGAGGGAACATTGATCCCCACCCCAGAGGCCTCTCTCCCACAACCTGCAGCTGCCAGCTGACTCTTCCGGTGTGGACTCATTAAACCATTTAACTGTGTGACAGACAGCTGCTTTTTAAAGGTCCTTGTTGACCCTCACACCCAGCAGAGCAAAATATGTGGAGTATGATGCACAGGTGTTTAAAAGCCAACCCAGGGATTGAAGTCAGACTGGTGAGGTGGAGAGCAGTGTTGGTTTCCTGCCCACTAACTTCCGCGCTGCTCCTGCAGGTTGTTCATGGAGATCCTGAACAGCTGCGACGACTGCGATGAAATCCAGTTCAAGGAGGACGGCAGTTGGGCCCCCATGAGGTCGAAGAAGGAAGTGCAGGAGGTGCCTGCTTCATACAACGGACTGGAGGGTACGTTACGTTCTGCTGAGGCTGACACACTTGCTCACTCAGGGGTTGGGGCTACGACACTTTACACATACTTTGGCATCAAACTTTTTTATTTTATTTATGTATTTATTTATTTATTTATGTTTATTTGATGTGGACATTGCACATTAATAAACATGACATGTAAATATGGCAGAATTAACCAACCGGTGTTAAAACGTCAGAAATGACACTACACATGGTAAAAGCACATGTTAAAAGGACACAAAGCACATAAAACAAATGATAATTTAGTTAGCATAAGTAAAAAAAAAATGTAGACTTTTTTTTTTTCAAGCAGCTCGAATTGAAAAAGCAGATTGACGGAAACTACTTTTTCTGAATGTAATTGTACAGTCTCCTCTAGCTGCAGTACGGGTATGGTTATATGCAGATGAACCTGTTTTCACAAATGGTCTTAGAACTGGTGGAGCTTGTCCATTACAAATCTTATGCATAAGACAGGAATTGGTGTATTTTATCAGGTTTTCCCAACTAAGCAACCCATATTTTGACAAAACCAGCAGTAATGGGCAAAATGGAGTGAGCTAAGCTACAAGCTACTCTATAAGCTACTGGCTACCTAGCTCTAGTTAGAGCTTCCAGGGTAGCGCTATAGCTGCCTGGCTGCTTTACCAATTGGGGGGTTTTCATACTGACCGTACTCGGTCACCTCGAGAAACAGACATCTATATGAAAAATTGCCGGATTTCTCCATTAAGCTCCATTTTGTAAATAGCTTGCCCATCATTAAAAACCAGACAGTGGTGATGTCTAGGTTTTCTATCAAGAACATTTAGGGTTTGTTTGTACAGTCCCTGAGTGAAATGTGATTGGTGTGAGACAAGGTTGTTAAACAATTTAAAGGCTTAGTGACAGTTTATCAGAGTGCAGTTGTTTTTAGATACTAAATGCTTTTTTTGTTTCGTTTAGTTTTTTTTGGCCGTGTGCATTACTCTGGACACTCAGACTTCAATGTAGGATTATTCTTTTTCTTTTCTTTTCTTTTCACCATGAATTTTGCACACATTGTACTGTCGTTTAAACATTCTATTCTAGTCTATGTGTATAAAATGACATCTTTGCCACAATACAAAATATTGATGACTCAATGATGGGTTGAGCCAGGGTCAGGTTATATGTTGACTTTGCAATATGTTGTTTAGCAGCCTACTCCTAGTAAGACAGTCACAGTTTTATTATTATAAATAAATTATATCCTCAGTGCTGTTTGTTGTGAGGATTTATACCGGCTTAGTCTGCTTTCTAACAGGAGGCTCAGAAGGTGGCCTTGAGATGGGGCTTTTCTCTGCATAAGAGAGCCCAGAGACCCTGTAGTATATACTCAGAATGTGCTTGTTCAGTCTCCTCCGGTCTGTTTGGAGGTCTGGTCATTTGGATTTGGTGTTTGAGAAGCTGAGCTTGTTTTTCAGATGGTTTCCCTGCCCTTCCTGTAGTTTTTATTAGGCTTTTATAGTGTGCCAGAACCAGAGCTTCAACCCTGTAATGGACTCCCATTCTCAGAGACCTCTTTTGTGACAGATCAAAGAAACTTTATTTATTTTATTTTTTTATTTATTTGTTTATTTAATAGGGACAGTGCTCATTAATCAACAGACAAGGTACTGTAAAATAAGCCAATGTTAGCCTTACTCATACTTACCCATTGTGAGTTTGGTGACTGGTTTAGTGCTTGTTTGTTCTGTAGTTCATTTGAATGATACACCATCAAGCAGAATGGACTGGCCAGTGCTGCAGTTCATAACTAATTTGACTTGCTGATGGTGCCAGTTGATGACACCAGTCCTTGATTAGTGGGTTTTCTTGTCTTCGTCAAATTGGCTTGCCTGGTTTGGTAGGAAAGCTCATTTTTTGTTTTGTTTGAATGACAGTGTTTGATGCTACAGATGAGAGTAGCTAAGTCTGACTCCTCAGTGCTGGTAGATAATCCAGGTCATCACTCATTGGTGCAGTGCAGCAGTGTCAGCCTGCCATCAGTGTGTTAACAGATGTGTGTGTGTGATGTGTGTGTGTGTGTGTGCGTGTGTGTGTGTGCGTGTGTGTTTGATGTCAGGCTCGCAATGTCGATCAGCCGTTTCGGAGCAGAGGTCCTCCTCCCACTCCAGCAACAGCAAGAAGGTGGAGGTGATTGACCTGACGCTGGACAGCTCGTCAGACGAAGACGACGACGACGAACCCCCAGCAAAGAGGTCGTGTCCCTCTCTGTCTCCCACCTCGCCGCAAATTAGTAAAGGGTAAGATGATCACACCATGCAAGATCTCTGTGACTTCCAGCTGACTTTGCTCCCATTAATATTATTATTATTATTTAAGGAGTATTGTACACTTTATTGGCCTGATTGTATAATTTGTCTTACTTTGTAAGGCTTGTCATTTTCTTTTATTGAATTTGGCAGTCTGTTAAAGCATATAATAAATTTGTTGAAGCTTGACATTGAGCTAATATTTTGAAAATTAATTGAACTCTGCAGTGTCCTCACATAACCTCTTTGCTGTCTGAATGTCATTACTTGGTTCTGTGCTTTGAACCACAAACACTAAAATATTGTGTGATTCTGAAAGAGAAACTGATTATAAAATGAAGCATATACTCCTGATTGACTGATTGATTGCGTTGGCCTGCAGGGTGCTGAACCTGCACACACAGGCGTCTCCGGTGAGCAGAACTCCCAACATGCCCCAGGTGGACACCAACTACATCCCGCCCCCACCCCCCCTCATCCAGGACTACCGCCACTACTACCCGACACACAACGACTTGTCAGGTGGGCACAGGGGTTAAGTTTGGGTTTAGCAAGTGATTGAATGTTTAATGATTTATTGTTCTGGTAAAAGAAATCCCTTTGAATTGGTCATCTTTAAGTTGCTTTTAGACATCAACAGAGACCACATCACATTTTCAGCCAAAACTGACTGTAATCAGAGTCAATAGTCAACTCAGCAATTATTATTTATTGTTTCACCAAGAGCCTTCATGCACCACCACAGTCAACCCACTACCTCTTCCGAGTAGGCCCACATCACCACTTCCTCTAATCTCTCCCGTGTAGGCCCAAGCGTTTCCTCTACCGAATACGCCCACATCACTTCCTCTATCTCTCCCAAGTAGGCCCACATCACTTCCTCTACCTCTCCCGAGTAAGCCCACATCATTTCCTCTAGCTCTCCCGAGTAGGCCCACATCATTTCCTCTAGCTCTCCATTGTGTTCAACCCAGCGTGCATCACATCAAGTCAGATCTGCACAGATCTGCATGAAGACGAACACGCCTACTTCCTCTACCTCTCCCAAGTAGGCCCACATCACTTCCTCTGCCTTACTTACAGTACTGTTATACTGTTATAACAATTATATGTGATTCCAATGCTGCCACCGGGTAAGCGTTTGACCCAGGTTTCAGTCCCTGAACATTGACAGTCATATGACAGTCATTGACAGTGATCATAGTTTACAGTGCAGTCAAATTTAGACTCTGTCCACATTTTGCCGGGTAAATAGAAATACACATATTTGAGGTGAAAACCATAATGTGGACGGAGATCGTTTTCATATCGTTTTTCAAAAGTTTTGCGTCCGCACAAGATCACGGCTTAGTGTGGACAGGGCCTCAGGTGGACACTTGAATAGATTAGTTTTGTCTCATGGCCATTAATGGTAATAATATGAGTTACTTTCCCACAATCATGAACATGAATTCCAGTAAAGCCGTGTCAATGCCAACCCCTCAGCCTGTGTGGTGGAATGCTCTGAGTGATTTCAGGAGGACTCTGACCAAACATCAGCTGTACTTGTGTGCCTCTGCAGTAGGGACGGCATGATTGTAGGCCAAGGTTATTTATGACTTCATCATGAAAATAGTGTTCCCTCAAAAATAGGCTGCATGTTTGATGAGTGTGTGTAAGTCTGTGCACATTATCCAATTTTAGCAGCCACACATTGCAGTTATATAGCACATCTTGATTAGACCCTACAGCAAAATAGCCAACTTTTTGATTCTTCACATTTTTGTCAAAAATTTTCTTCTTTGTTTTTTTGTTTTTTTACATCAAAGGCTGTTCTCCTTTGGTATTTAATTGACTTTATTAAGACTGCAGGTTAGAGGCGGCTTCCCCACAGAGTCCCACTGCACCATGTCCACACTCTCTCACTCATTTTGTTCTCTCCCACAGATTTGAATTTCTTCTCTGTTTTACAAGGCGAAAACCAGGTGAGCGAATCTAAAAGCTGAATGTATTTTATTTTTGCATGCTTTGTAGAAGCTCCATGATTTTCTGTGACGAGGGTTTGTTTCCCAAACCAACATCTTGAACTCCCCATCCTGAACTTGTTTCATATTACCATTGAAATGTAGCCTGTAGGGGCTACCAGACCTACTTGATGCAGCCTTTGCTTGTGACGTCAATTTCCAAGCAGCACAAAATAACAGTATACCGGCAGTAGCTTTAACAATAAGAAGCTAGACCATGGAGTCTGGTCGCTGTAATTACTCGAGAAATGAAGATGCCAGCACCCCTCTCGTCTTCCACTCACATCCTGTTTATCTAATGATGATCTAATAATAATGATCCAGCAGTTTCGGGGCTGCACAGGCGCACGCATCCCCTGTGTAGGTACTTAGTTATTTCCCGAAAATGACCCACAGGACCTACACAAGGGTGCTGGCAACCCTAAAACACCCCATGTGTCTGGAGTGGAAAATATCTGCACTCATATCAATATATTTTATTTAGGGAAGTCATTTCACTGCAGAGGTCTCTTGAAGGTCACAGAAGTCTGAATGGGACCAGAGGTCATTTAGAGGTCATTTCTCTCATCTACTCTCCTTTTTGTCCTTCCTCTCCTCCTTCAGCATTACAACATGGTGATGGCAGCGGCGGCTGCGGCGGCATCGGCCTCAGACGAGCACGAACTGCTCCTCAACCGCTTTCTGCCGTACAGCTCGTCGCAGCTCTTCCTGGAGCCGCCGGGCGCTGGATCCAGTGGCGGGGGATTGGCGCCGGTCAACGGGGGCGGCGGAGGAGGGGGCAGCGTGGGCAGCAGTAGTGGCGGCAGCAGCAGCGGGAGCAGCAGCAGCTTGGTGTCGTCGTCCAGTAGCCTCCGGGACGCCACCTCGGCACACCTGCACCCCGCCACCTCGCGGCCCAGCGCAGATGCCCTCGCCGCTGCCGCCGCCCTCTACGGATCCATCTCCGATGTCATCTCGCTAGACTGAGCTCGCGCGCACACACACACACACACACACACACACACACACACATACATGTACACACACACACACACGTATGCGTAACACACATACTCACCAAGTATACAGAGACGTAAACGTATACACACACACACACACATACATGCACGCACACCAAAATGGACTGAACACTGATTCGATTTCGAGGAAAGAAGAAAAGGCATTTAGGAGAACAAGAAAAAAGTGGAACGTGGAGTTTTTTTTAAGGACGAAAAGAACAATGCTATGTACAGAGAACAAAATATATATATATAAATATATAAATATATTTTCAGTTTTACTTTTGTACATAAGACGTATGAGACTGCCTCTCTGTTCAGTGAATGACTTCAGTTGACTTTTATTTCCCCAGGATACTGAAGATTGTTGGGTCCCTTTCTCCCTTCTGTACACATTTCTCGGTTCCCGTGCTTCGGTCAGAACTTTTATACCTCTTGTTTTGTTTTTTAAGAATTCTATTCTTATCTTACACGGAGTCTTGTTCCGCGCCAGTGGGATTTGTCGCCTTCAGAGACCGAGAGAGACACTGAGGATATCAAGACATCAGACATTCTTTCTTCCAAATTTGAATTTGTGTTATTTCTACTAAAAGAAAAAGGAAAGGAACAAAAGAGAAGGGGATTCTCTGGAATTGTCCAGTAGTGTGCGAGGTAGGGTTGGTCGAGTTCCGGTTCGTAGGTATTCTGTGAGTTCTCCTCACGTTTGTAAAGCATTTCCTCGGCCTTGGCCGCCATGCTGTGGGACGTGCATCTAGTTTGTGTGGCTTGTCTGGTTAATTTCGTCCCAAGTGAGTGTCCAGATCCTCCAGTGCTGTCACACGCTCTGTTGGCATTTGGAAAGCTCCTGCATTTCATGTGAAAGGAGCATGTTTTTGTTTTGTTTCTTTTTCCGCTTTGCCGACCACTTAATTTTTCATTTTGCACAATGCCAAAATCGATCTCTTGTGTGTTCTAGCTCTGGAATCACCCCAGGGAGCCGTGAAAAGCATTCACAGGTTATTCTCTCGGTGTGATGGTTTCTGCTCCCATCCCTGAAAAGTCTTTGGTACTGTAGAGCAGTGTCTGTGTGCAGGAAGTCTTTATCTGAATCCCGTCCATCATCTGTGTGTGTGTGTGTGTGTGTGTGTGTGTGTGTGTGTGTGTGTGTATGTGTGTATGCATACATGGGGATTCCAAATCCATGTGAAGTTCTTTCCATTCCTGCAGTCAAGTATTTAAACTCAAGATAGCAAAAGATTATCACCATTTAATCTGCCAGTAGGTGTTTAGTACCACCTAAACAGGCAAGCATGCATGCCTCTATTCAGTTATAGACATCTCTTTTGATGTTTATGTTAAACATAATTGTAGAACATCTAGTTTGTCACGGTCTTGCCCCTGATGTAGACAGATGGAGCAAAAATCAGTCTGCAACCCCACTGGAAGAATTATATACAGAATTTTACCTGACAGATTAATGTGTTCAAGCCTTGAATAAATGTGTTAGTTATTAAACTTAAATGCTTAGACGGATGAAAAGAATAAGGGGTAAGATCGGGGAAATAGTTTGGGTGTCGTTTTTAATGTCACACATTGTGACCCCAAAGACATTCCCAGAGTTAATTTCATATAGATTTATTTGTGACCATTTTATGTGCATGTATATTTTCAAAAACACATAGTCAAACCCCTTCTGTCCTCTTAAGCTTGTAGAGTTTGAAGGAAGCCCAAAATATGATTGAAAACCTGAGTAGGTGTTTGAGCAGTGTGTCAGCATCTAGTGGTTTCTTTAAGGGTAGTTTATTCTTTGAAATGCAGAAATGTGACCAAGGGCTATGTTCTGGAATTCTAATTCCGTTATTTGGGTCAGATGAGCAACCTTTTTCATTAAGGTTCCTTGTTACACAGCCATTCCTGGCTTCTGAACAGATTTCTAACGGGACGTTTAAATTGTGCAACCCCATTCTTTTCAACACTTCTCGACTGAATGAAATGTTTTCCTTCCTGACTTCATCCTGTGTATAGAATATGCTCTGTATTTTATTTATTTCGTAATCTATATGTTTTTTACATCTTGATTTCAACTGATTTGTTGTCACTTTCTAGTCTTGTATGAGCATAACTATTTAATGAGCTTCATTTTTGTTCATTTTCTTCATTTTATTTCTCCCAGTGTCGCACTCATGTGGATATAGCTTTTATTATTGACATTCTTTTCATGAACCCAGTAATGAATCCACACTGTTGAAGGCTCGTGTTAGTGATCAGCTGGTTTGGGTGGCAGGCCATGCAATATCTGCATGCTTAGTCCTTGTAGCAAAACCTCAAACTTCTTCATTCTCCTCAGTATTCATGTTAAGAACGCATTACGGCCCATCCAGAAGACAACCTTTTAAAAGTGCTCACAGAGAGACTTTGAATGTTTTTCTCCATTGATGTGCTTCATGCGGCTTGCATGCTTCTTTTTATGGCCAAGACCATGTTTGATGAACTGTTTTTTTTTTTTTTAAATTACTCCTCAAATGTCAGTGTTATGAGTGCATTGCTGCCCTGGTATTTATTTAACAGTTGTGACCACCATTGCATGGAGTGATGGACAGATAAGCACAGGGCCTTACTTGTTAGCCACAGTCCCTCGGGCAGCCTATGCCACAACCTAGCCAAACGGCTGCCTCATGCAGTGCAGCCGTCTTGCTTTGTTTCTGAAGGTTTTTTTTGTTTGTTTTGTTCGTTGCTGGGAGTTGTGTTGTGTTTTTTTTTTTTTTGTTTGTTTTTTTTTGTTTTGTTTCTCATTTTCCGCCATGTCTGTAAATATGATGATCCGATCAATGTCGGCATGAGTCACGGGGTGTGGTTGGAAATCCTGTGAAAATGACTGAAGCAACAGGAGCTCTCCTGCACTCAATGTCAGTGTTGTGAAGACGATAAATTGATAAAGGGAAACTGTTTTGAGTGAGTGTGTGTGTGTATGCCATTACTGGGTAAAACAAAGTGTATGGTGAATTGTGCAGAATTAATGTTCTGGTAATGTTATAGTGTCTTCTGTCATCGTTCCCATAAACATCCTATTGAGAATGATTTATATTTTAGATACAAAGAAAATTGTGCACCAAGTGGGTTTGAGATGGATTCCGATTTTGTTTTAGCTTTTTTTTTTTTAGAAGTATTTCAGATCAGCTGACGTCTGCGCTCACTGCCTTAACCCCATCGAGTCAGTTTCCATGCGGCATGTCCTACGAGAGAAATGGCTTTTTAAGGAAAAAAACGAAAGTAATGATGTACAGTTGACCAATGTCAGTTTGTATAAAGTACTAAGTGAAAAAAAAAATATTTATTACATGCATTGAAAGAAATTGTTTACTTATTGAATGTTACCTGTTTATGTAGGGAAGTTTAGATGTAATAAACCGCATTGAGTTAAATGTGTCATAGCTTTCTTTGTTGAACAGTCTATGGACAGAATAGGCCCCTTTGGTAACCTTGGCAGAACAATTTGGTGTCGCTCTTTTTCTTGAGTCTTTCTAGAACTAGTCTTCTCTAGTCTTTCAAAACAGAAACATTTGGGAGTTCATAAGCAGTTGCGTTCTAGATTGTCAGGTAACACCATACATCAGAATCACTGAAATCATGTTGTGTGGTGAGTCTCTCTCTGCCCTCACTCCCCCCAGAAGGAACCTCTGTACGTTCTGAGGACAAACTGTTAGAACCAGTGCAACCAAAGAGATGCTGTTAAGGTACCGGCAGCCACGGCTGGCCTCACCAAAGGGAATGCCCGGTTCTGTGGTGAGTGTGGAGAGGCTCTGCTTTGTCACTCTTGAGGTGGGTACACTGGATGCCCAAATGTATTGGTGTCCGCAAGTGATTCACAACATGAAACTTAGAAAGGGAACACGTCAATCCCATCAACAAAAATGAAAGCACTCTTCACATCTGTGTCCACAATCCCTTTGTTTTTTTCCCATTGACACATCTTTTGCATCAATATTAAAAGTTGCAATTAACTTTGGCTTCATATTAAGGTTTCATTTATTGTCAGTACTCAATATAAACTTAATACACACCACAGCGCCTCGTCACTCAATGCTGAAAGTCCTTTAAGGCAAGTTCCCCCCACTCTTGGTAACACACTTCGGGCAGTTATTGGGCAGCTATTTTCCTATTCAAGTGGATGGGGAGGCATACAGAAAGGAGCGGGATACAGTTGTGTGCAGAATAAAAGAGGCGTGTTTTAAAAAATTGAATAAAGCTCAAAATCCTTAGAATAACTTAATTCCATAATATCAATGCATTGGGAACGCTGCACATTCAATTTCAAATCAAAACATGACCAAAATTGATCAGTTTGTGTTATACCTTTACAGAAAGTGAAGAAAAAGGAATGTTAGGCTGTTCAAAAAAATAGCAGTGTTTGCATTTTTCTTTACAAACTCTAAACATTTACTGTATAAACTAAAAGTTATTGCTTTACTTCGAATCACTGCACTAATATCTAGTTGCATTACCATTATTTCTGCCAATTGCTTCACATCTGTGTTGCATGGAGTCGACCAACTACTGGCACCTGTGAACAGGTATTCCAGCCCAAGACGATTGAACTACATTCCACAATTCCTCTGCATTTCTGGGTTTTGCCTCAGAAAAAGCATTTTTGATGTCACCCCACAAGTTTTCTATAGGATTGAGGTCTGGGGATCGGGCTGGCCACTCCATAACGTCAATCTTGTTAGTCTGGAACCAAGACTTTACTCACTTAGTGGTGTGTTTTGGGTCATTGTCTTGTTGAAACACCCATTTCAAAGGCATTTCCTCTTCAGCATAAGACAGCATGACCTCTTCAAATATTTTGATGTATTGAAACTGATCCATGATCTCTGGTGTGCGATAAATAGGTCCAACACCACAGTATGAGAAACATCTCCATAACATGAATTGTGCACCACCATGCTTTACTGACTTCAGTGTTACGAACTAACCCCATCCATTTCTGTTTTTTTTATTATTATTATAAATTTGGGAGCTACTCCGGTGTGCAGACATTCTCTCTCGTTTTACCTTCACTTCCTAGTGTGGCTGATTGTGTGTTGTGCCCCTAGATAAGGCACTTTGTCTGCACGGTCTCAGTCCTCCCAACTGAATGGGGACAAACTTTGCCTTGGGGCTATCCCCGAGTTCCTGCAGTGGAAACAGCCCTTCCTCATCCACCTTGGACCACAGAAACTGGCTTTGAACACCAGTACTATTAGCTTCCATGACGAGTGAAGGATTAACCTATGTGAACTAGTTATAGATCCAAGATTTAAAGTAAAGTTATTCCTGAAATGTCTGGTGTGTCATATAGTCATTTGGGCCCCCTACATCGACTTCAAGGCAGCGCTGCATCGATGGTGGGGGCCCAAAAGACCATCGAGCGTATGGTGCGCTTGTAAACCATTCACTCAGGATTCAAAGTTGAGGCCTATTGGCCTACTTTAGGTATTTGCTGGAGGCCTGTGAGTATTCCAAATGAGACATTAGTTTTACATAATTGCACACATGTTGATTAATAAACAACGGGGCTGACTTGTTGTAGTCCTGTTTGTCAGGCTACCTCGATATTTCCCCACCAAAAACATCATTAGTGTAATGATGTGAAGCTGTTCAGGGCTCAAAGCTATCAAAGCATGTTGGCATTCCCAGAAGATAGTATTAATTTCCTAGTGTGGGCTTTGCAATGTGTCCCATAATGAAATGAAAGGAACACTATTCCGTTTTATCACATACTACTACAGATAGGCTACTTTCTTAAGTACTCCTCAAAGCATCGTTGTAAAATGCCTCTTGTTCAAGAGCAAGTATTGTAACGGAGGATATTTCTAAGATGCTGTTAGCTTCATAGTGTGAAGGCGGACAAAACTGACAAACCCATCAGGCGCTCATCATATCAGATTTGCATTAATGGGAAAAGAGTAGTTTATCAAAACATGCAGTACATTCGTAAGAACTGCAGGTGGCAGTAAAGACACGGGCAAGGCCTGACCAAATCGCACTTGTTTTGCATTATGGAAACAACTCCTATTTACCAGGTCCTACCTACAGTAGATGCATTGTTGATGGGTGAGAAACAGCTATTTAAACAGATTTTCCCCTGAAAATATATCACTGCCCTTTCATATGAAATTGTATGTCACTCAAGCACGACCAACACCAATATGAGCCAATCGGTTGGTTCAGCGGCATGTCATACAAAAGGCGCATGACATAAAATCATAACTAAGCCGATCTCTGGCAAAAGCAGTCCGCATAAAGTTCCCACCAGGCACCAGAGAACAGAGTGTGCGTAGTTTGACGATTACTGTCCTCGATGGAAGGCATTATTTACGGATAGAGACGTGATGCACCTGTGCGCATTACGCGCTGTTTGTAGCTAAGGCATTCCAATGGCTGAGGAGATGGAAGACTTAAACCAAAGCGGAATAATAAACAAGTCGTTAACGGATGAAGACCGTTTCCGAAGCTTGGAAGACATCGATGTCGATGGAAGTCCCGTTTTGAGATTTTTGATCTCGATCACCTACTCGATTGTATGCGCTGTGGGTCTAGTTGGAAATGTACTTGTCTTGTTCTTCATCAAAGTACGAAAAGAGAGGCGCAAGTCTAAAATAAACTTTTTCATACTTAATCTAGCTGCTACGGACTGCCAGTTTGTTCTAACTCTGCCTTTTTGGGCTGTGGACACTGCGCTGGACTTCAGCTGGCCATTTGGAGATGCCATGTGCAAGATTGTGCTCTCCGTCACCGTCATGAACATGTACGCAAGTGTGTTTTTCCTGACTGCAATGAGCGTTACTCGGTACTGGTCGGTTGCCTCTGCGCTGAAAGACCGAACCCGAAAGAGATCTTGTTCGGTGAAATGGGTCTGTGTGGCGCTTTGGGTTCTGGCCACTGTAGCCACAGCACCAACGGCTATTTTTTCAACTGTCACAAATGTCGCTGGAGAAAAACTCTGTCTCCTGAAGTTCCCAGAGGGACAATACTGGCTGGCTGTCTATCATCTACAGAAAATTTTAATAGCTTTTATCATACCTATGGTTATCGTTTCAATCAGTTACTTGATGTTAGTGAGACTCATTCGGCGTTGCAGTATGAAGAATAGTTCGAGACGAATAACGCAAGTAACCAAATCAGTCACCATTGTCGTTCTGTCCTTCTTTCTCTGCTGGATGCCCAATCATGCCATTACATTCTGGGGTGTTCTAGTGAAATTTAACGTTGTCTATTGGGATAAAACATACTATATGGTTCACACTTACATATTCCCAGTTACAGTATGTCTTGCCCATGCCAACAGCTGTTTAAACCCAATTATTTACTGTCTCATGCGGAAGGAGTTCAGGAAAAAACTAAAGGATTTGGTCTCTCTGAAATGAACGATATTCTTTGTTCCTGGAATTGTGATGCATTTGATCTCCGTCTCTCTCTCTTCTCTCTGGCATTGAAATAAATTTGGTAAGGCCTGATATGAGCAAATACACATGTTTGTATTTGCATAGTATGTATTACATACTATTACATAGTATGTATATGTGTGGTGCATGTGTTGAGACTATGGCTGAAAGTGTAAAAAGCAGAATATGCTGTGAAAGAAAATATAATTGGATTGAAATAGTTTTAAGGTATAATATCTGATGCATCTCATGTATAAGGTGGCATACAGTCATTCATGCTGACTTTTGTGATGACCATACCACAATATGACAAAACACTTCAGTAACCTTTATCAAGATGGATCCTTTTACAATAAATCATTGTGAAGCTGAGCCGTGGTTAACCACCAGTAATTACCAGTACATCTGAGTCATTTGCTATGGGTTCATTTACATTTCGCTTGGCATTCAGCTTCAAGCAGCCAACTGTATGTGTTTGTGTTTGTATGTGTGAGGGGGCGGGGGGCTAATGACGATGTCATTCAGCCCGCTTTCATAAATTCTGGACGTGACAATGATCAAAGCCATTTGAAACTGCATGAGGTCTTATATAAATGTACTGTATTAAAGTGTAAAAACAATGTAAATATGCTCTCTGCCGATCCTGTTGCTCACATTTGATCAATTCAACATGTCTCAACATTCAACATGTCAACATGTGTTAGTGTCTATGTTAAATCTATATGGTTATGTACATGAGTATTATACATTTTATTGTCTGCATTTGTTCTTCTTTTTTTCCTTTTATCCGTCGTTTTAGTCATCAAAGGTGTGTGTCACAACTCGACATAATCACAGGACGTTGGAGATTTACAAAGCTTTCCAGAGAGTTGTGTCCCGAATTGAAATCCCAGAATAGATCTATTGACCTAACTGGCAAGTGAGAAAAAATATTCCCTCTGTTCTGTGAGACTCAATCAGATACTGAACAATATTTTAATTATTTTTCTTTTGTCATCCTTTTTTTCAAATTAGTTTACACCCTCATTTCAAAAGTCCTAATTCAAGGCAATACTTGGAGTGAAAACGATGATAGGGACAGTTGATAGGGACAGTAAGCGAGAAGATAGATTATTTTCATTAGAATCACAAGAGAGGAAGATGCCTACTAGCTGCATATTTAAGTCATGAGCTCCCAAGTGATTAAAGAGGATTTCTAGGACACAATGTCATGCCCAGACATGTACATGTATGAGTCTGTTTGCATGGAGGAACCCAGAACAAACATGTGATCTGTTTTGGAAGCCTATGTTGACTTGAAAGTTAAAGGAAAACAATTTATCACATAGATTTCTGTTTCTCAAGGTCACCAAGTACTGTCAATACGGAAAAAAAATGGACGGATTGCACTGAAGTATCTTAAAGTTGAGATTCCTGGAGAATGTACTAGTGGACACATGCAGTTGGAAGTCAGACAGGTAGACACAAACAGGTGTGTGGATTAGTGTGTGGATTAGTGTGTGGATTAGCTTGTATCCAAATGATCACACTTGTCACAGTAGAATATAATGCTGGACTGGTTGATAGCCTATACTGGTTTATGATGGCTTGCTCTGCTAAGGGAAGAGAGGTTCCTAAAGGTCTTAAGATTAAAAGTATAGACCCTTTCAACTGCATAAACAAACGGGTGCGTCCTAAGGCATTTCTGATGGCACAGAAAATAACATTGAGCTAATGGTAACTTGGGGACAAACAAAAAATAAAAAAACAAGATTTAAAGTCGACATTACGCTAAAGTCTTATTAATTTTTAATTTCAAAGTACTGCGTTGGTTTTGAATGTTCCAACCGTAAACCCTCTAGGAACAGACTGAAAGGGTCTATAGCCTAAGGAAAACTAGAGATCTTACATCTAGACATTGTCCCCTTGGAATTATAAGGTTCTATCTACATCTGAGTTAGTTCTGAGATATCAAAGTTTTAAAGTGAGATATCAAAGCTTAAAAGTGTTAGAATTCCATAGTTATACTACTCTACTCTACTAAGTGGAACAAGCCTCTTTAGATATAATGTCCAAAAATGCATCTTCGAGAAACGCCTCACACCAACTTATTAAGTTTTCATAAAATAGGAATATGTCAATAACACATTTTTGAGAAAAATGTCAGATAAAACCTTATGATTCTAAGGGGATGATAAAACATATTCTGGTATGTGATTAATCTAAAAAAGAAGTAATAAAAGAGAGAGCAAATTTTACAAAAGGACATTCACCTCATATGTAGGTTAATCAATTGCAGGGTCAGATTCTATCACCATTACAATAAAGTTTACTGTAACCTCTGAGAAGTTATAATGAGATAACTGCTCATAGTGTCCTTGACAAACAGTGAGGTGATTCATTAATTATTAACAAACTAACAGGCAATGGCACATTTTCTCAGTACTCACCACACAGAAGATATTCTGAAAAAGGAAGTTTGCCCATGCATTAAAGTAACACAATGTAGGAATTCCCCTTTTCGTCATGTACAGATGTATCTACGGTACCAGCTAAGGCCAATTTGTCTAATACCGATGAAAAGGGTCATGCTCCCTAACACCAACGTAAGCTAACGTGGCGCCACCAAGCGCTTCAGGCGAGCATCAGCAATGCCAGAGACTCCGGGTCTGTCTCATTCCGAATACTTCCGTCAGTGCACTGCTAATGTGCACTGACCACTTACTGCCGTAGTGCCCACTTTCGATCGTAGTATTGTTCCAAAAGGAACACTTATGTTAAAACGCTTACCGGAAATGACGGGATGACGTGACGTTAACTCGCCAAATGATTATGTCGGCTTCAATATGTGAGGCCATGTAAGTAATGCATTATACGTCAGTAAACGTTTCGTATTACTGCTGTTACTTACATTAATACGATAGAGTTCACATTTATAACGTGCTCGTCCCAATGGATGGCTTAACGTGCTAGGTAGCTAGGTAGCATTAACATGTAACTTACGCTAATTAACTCGCCAAATGATTATATCGGCTTCAGTCAGTGAGGGACATGTAAGTGATGCATTAGACGACAGTACAATGCCTCGTATTACCACCATTACTTACATTTATATGATTGCGGTGTCGCAGCTCCGGCTGTCTCGGCTGAATTGTCCGCCATTATTTTCAAAATTGGAAAATCTTCCCGACGTCCCTGGTCCCTCCCTTTCCGCTTTGTAGTCAAGATGGCGTCCGTTTAGTGCGAGTAGGGTCCATCGTTGCACACTGAATTTTGTGACCGTTTTTAGGGGGTCATCCGGGTACCTTCAGTGCACTGACTTTTTGTGTTAGCTACACTATATACTTAAAACTAAGTGTTCGAAGTGTAGAAGTAGGCGGAATGAGACAGACCCTCCATTTGCCATATTCAGAGTATAGCATCCAAATAAGATAGAAGCTGTTATTTTAAGGTAAAGAAACTACATCAAGTTGCTTTAACCTCTGTTCTGAAAAGTGCCTGTGTTAAAAACAAGCTTTGTGCACTCTTCACTCACTAAAGTAAATTCATTTTAGAAAAGTGACAAGAAGCCACAAGTCATGTTCTGTCAAGAGAGCATTGAGGTGTTTTGAAGGTTAAGGGAAATGTAGAGGAAAGTAGGATTACTGCAGGAAATACTGCAGGAAAGAATTTCAACCAACTCTGCTATATTTCTATAAAAAAAATATGTTGCCAAGTGAAATATTTTTGAAGCTTTGGGCCTTTGAAGACATTAAGACACCCTATCTCACTCTGATGGCATGTTCAGGTAAAATGGGACATACAGGCGGGTCTCAAAAAACTTGAATATCGTGGAAAAGTTTATTTTTACCCCCTAAAATTGGATCTTTCATATATTCTAGATTCATTAGTTATATAAAGTGAAATATGTCAAGCCCTTTTTTTGTTGTAATCTTGATGATTACGGCTTACAGCTCATGAAAACCAAAAATGAGTATCTCAAAATATTAGAATAAGAAGGTTATAATACAGAAATGTCGACCTTTTGAAAATAAATAAACTAATCTGACTAATCTAAAATAGTTAATTTATACTTAATACTTGACTGTTGGCTGCTTTTGCACAAATTACTGCATCAATATGGCGTGGTATGGAGGCAATGAGCCTGTGGCAGTTCTGAGGTGTTATGGAAGCCCAGGTTGCTTTGATAGCGACCTTATGGTAATCTGTATTGTTGGGTCTGGTGTCTCTCATTTTTCTCTTGACAATAAACCATACTTCAAGATGAGTTGTCTGGCCAATTAAGCACAGTAATACCATGGTAAGCACTAAGCAAGCCAGTTACTATGCACTGTGGGCAGGTGCTGAGTCCTGCTGGAAAAGGAAATCAGGATCTCCATAAAGCTTGTCAGCAGATGGAAGCATGAAGTGCACTCAAATCTCCTGGTAGATGGCTGCATTAACTCTGGACTTGATAAAACACAGTGGACCAACACCAGCAAATGACATGGCACCCCAAATCATCACTGACTGTGGAAACTGGACTGGACCGGACTGAAGCATGCTTGGATGCCGTGCCTCTCCACTCTTCCTCCAGACTCTTGGGACACTGATTGATAGATAGATAGATAGATAGATATAGATAGATAGATAGATAGATAGATAGATACTTTATTGATCCCCAAGGGGAAATTCAAGGTCTCAGTAGCATACAGACATCACACACAACATGCACTTACAGCAGAAAGGGTAAATATATATATATATATATATATATATATATATATATATATATATATATATATATATATAAGTTAAGTTATAAGTATATACATATAACAAAACTCCACTGTACAATAGAGACAGTAGAAGATAAGAAAAACTAACAAAACTAAATACTAAATATAATATATAAATGAAATTTAAAAAATACACAATGTGCTTGAGGATGATCAAGCATGAGACGCTTGCAGTGACAGGGCCGGGACTGGCCTGTAGTTCTATGTGCATGGTAAGGTGCTCAAGAGAGTGAGTGTGCAAAAAGCAGTCCAACAGTCCAACAGTGACTGGAACCTGATATCCAAATGAAATGCAAATTCTGTTTTTATGTGAAAAGAGGAGTTTGGACCACTGAGCAACAGTCCAGTTCTGTCTCTTTTAGCCCAGGTAAGACGCTCTAACATGGTCTCTGATTCAGGAGTGGCTTGACACTAGGAATATGCCACTTGTAGCCCATTTTCTGGACACATATATGGCTCTTGATGCAGATGGGGCAGCCGTGGCACTGTGTGCTGAGTGTGTTTCACTAATTCACGGATTGGGATAAATGCAGAGACCAAATTTCCCTCACAGGATCAAAAGAGTATATATACTTATGCTTATACTTAGCTCCATAACTTATACTCCAGCCTCAGTCCACTCCTTGTGAAGTTCCCCCAAGTTTTTAAGACTATGCTTGACAATTCTCTCAAGGCTGCTGTCATCCTTGTTGCTTGCACACCTTTTCCTTTTCCATTCCAGTCAACTTTCCATGAATATGCTTTCATATAGCACTCCGTACACCCTGCCCACCTTCTGGGGATTACTCTCCCTGTGGGGGGTATCAATAAGTGCCTTCTGGACTATCAAGTCTTTACTTGTATTGCATTCATTGTGTCTACACTTGAGATAAATAAGTTTGGTTTTTCTTTTATCACAGACACATATATTGGTAGATGTTTTTTCTTTACCTTGACATGTTTCGACGTATACTTCTGTCTTCATCAGAAGGTCACGCGGTGGAGTAGTGTGACACGTTTTTATCAGCTGATGTTGTTACCGAGGTGTGATCCTTCATTAGGTTTTCATGACCTGTAAGCCGTAATCATCAAGATTACAACAGAAATGGCTTGAAATATTTCACTTGATATCTAATGAATCTAGGATATATGAAAGATCCCCTTTTTGAACTAAATTAGGGGGAGGGGGAAATTAACTTTTCCAACAATATTCTCATTTTTTGAGACCCACCTGTAAGCTTACATACTAACAGCTACATAATCATGTTTTTTTCTGGACTATAGTGACAATCATTGCATCATCTTCAATAGTTTTCAATATTTCTTAACTGACAAAACTACTACAATCATTAGCCTATATATGTGTGGCACAATTTGGGGCAGCCGTGGCCTACTGGTTAGCACTTCGGACCTGTACCCGGAGGGTTGCTGGTTCGAACCCCCAACCAGTAGGCACGGCTGAAGTGCCCTTGAGTAAGGCACCTAACCCCTCACTGCTCCCCGAGCGCCGCTGTTGATGCAGGCAGCTCACTGCGCCGGGATTAGTGTGTGCTTCACCTCACTGTGTGTACACTGTGTGCTGTGTGTGTTTCACTAATTCACGGATTGGGATAAATGCAGAGACCAAATTTCCCTCACGGGATCAAAAGAGTATATATACTTATACTATACAAGGTTTTTGATTTTATGGCTCCCAGTGGCTTATTAACATGCCAATTTTACATGGAAAAATGGTCCCCATTTACCTAATGCATCAAAAAGTCACAACAATTATTTACCATAAAAAAGTATGGTGTTACAATATTTTGACAATAACCCAAACAATTCATAAAATATCACATCATACAAGCATGTTTTGGATTATATCAAGGTTTTAGCTGCAGTGCCCTTATCACCATCAACCAACTTCAACATGCCAGGTGATGTTCTTGCAAATTCTGTGTCCAGTGTTTTTTTTTTTATTGTAACTACACCTATCCTTGTGACAGCAATAAATGTATGGTTAAATGGATAATAATTTAACTTCAAGACTACTTTTAGTTAGCCATGTAACCCTTCTTGGTTTTAAACAAAGACACCATCCCCTCCCCCAATGGAATGCTAATATGCTGGTTCAAGGCCTATCAGTAACACAGGACAAAGGATATTACCTTGATATAATGTATCCATGTGTCATGAAATGTAAATGTATTCATACTTTGCACGTGACGTCACAACCACTGGCTGGCGGGCAAGAACGTCGTTCTCCAGCATCGAAATCCAGTAAATTAGTCTAGGATCTGGCCAGGACGTCGCCAGTTTTACTATACAAAAGTTGGTGAGGTGTAAATAACATGCCAGATAGTTGTTGTACGATTGGATGCACTAACCGCCGAGGAGATAAGCCGGGGTTATGTTTTTACCGGATCTGATAAGGAGAATTCAGAGAGAAGACAACTATGGATACAGGCTATCAGACGTGAAATCGTTTCAGGAATGGGACATGGCAACCTTCACAGTATAGGCCCTACACGTCTGTGCAGTGATCATTTCATCAAAGGTAATTTGTTTGAATACAATGGGTGTATGATCATGTAATTAATCATGTCTTAAGTTACCCTGTAGTTTCGTTAATCAACACCACCAGCTGGTTCCGCGAGTCAGCTGTTTGTGTTATGAGTCTAAGCTAGGCTAAGAGCTGTCGTCTTTTGCTAACAACAACAAAAGTTGTGTGATAGGTTGTTTTGAGGTTTGTGATATCTATGGTTTTCAATGAGAACCAGAGATGACCCAACAACAGTAGAGCTAGATTATTTACGGAGGAATTATTACTGCTCTATTATTAAAAAAAAAAAAACTTCTGCTTCACACAATTTAGCTAGTTAATCCCAGTCCCTTATGCAGCTAGCTTGCTAACAGACTTGATAGTTACTAGAAAGACCTGGAACTAACGTTACAGGACTCAATGTTGAAAATACCCAAAACTTTGTGTGGCAATAACGTGTTTTATATATTATATTATCTTATTTTATTATTTCAGGTGCCAAATCTGATGATCCGCTGTCCCCTGATTGGGTTCCGTCTGTCTTCTCTCACACCCCTGCCACCAAAAGGAGGAAAAGGGAGAAAGACATGGAAAGCTTGTCCCATCATTTTTATTTTGGCCACAGAGAGAAGAGCTTTGGCTGTCAATGCCCATGATATTTAGACAAACTTACCCTAGATGTGCCTGCATAATTGATTGTTTCAAAATTTTTATAGAAAAACCCAAAGACTTAGAAGCAAGAGCACAAACATATTCAACCTATAAACATCATCACACCATAAAATACCTAATAGGCATATCCCCACAAGGAACAGTCATATTCATATCTAAGGGATGGGGAGGCCGAACAACAGTTTTAGACAAAGTAGTCCATGTGTGTTGTGCCCTTACAAATGTGGCACCCTCAATCATTCCTTCTGGTTAAATACTACAATAATACAATGTAAATATGCAATGATTTATTTATACAAACACACACTGTAAATAATAATAATAATGAATATATGACATTTTGTATATTACAATAATACATGTATTACATTTTCACTTTAAATACCTTTGTGCATTGTATTTATTTGTATTCATCTGTTTTATGTATCTATGTATGTGCATTTTATTTATTTATTGAATAAATCTGTAATTGCCTGTCTAACAGTGCAATTCAAAATGTAGCACTTTTCATTTGTTTTCTTTGTGCATGCTTGCGTTTTGCCAATTCCTGTTTGCAGACACCACCTCCAATTCAAAACACTAAGATCAGTAGTCTGCAAACAACTTCTGTGCATGTACATACAGTCTCTTACAGATTCCTGATGTACACTACATGTGAGCACACTTCACCTAACCCGGCCATACAGGTGCAGTGGCCAAATCAAATCAGTCCCTCCTTTTCCACAGCAACCCAAGTTGTCAGAGGTGATTCATTCAAGCTGTAGGAATGATGTACCTAACATAGAAAAAGGTTTTAGTTAGATAAAGTATATCATTCACAAGCATAGTAGCCTACAACATATTTTTTAAAGCTACACATTTCCTTCCTTTTTTTACCATATATGTTTATATGTGGCATCACGTGGGTAGACAAATCAGACGAACTGCAAGCTGTGCGTCCTGCTGGGTTTCACTTCTAAGTGACGGTCATGAAGTCTCCTGTCATAGAGACAGTTGACATGGATAATTTCAGATTTATGATTCGCTGATGTTATGTTTCATTTATCTTAACTAAACGTGCTTACACGTTCGCCAGTAGGTGGCGAGAACGCGTTATCATCTGTACGTGATTTGATATGAAGAAGAGTACATGGTGAATGAATGACACGTTACTGTTGTAGGCCTACTGCGTCTACTTATTACTTACAGTTACTTTGCATGCATACTATCGTACACTTATTACCACTACATTACAACCCAACAGATTGCTAACAGGATTATACGCATTTCGCTGCCCCAACTGCTCTTGTCTGTTGTCTGATGCTATGTGGAGTGGATAAGCAGGTAGGCTACAATGTTGACATCCTGCTAGCCATATATGATACAGTTGGCATACGTTTTTTTAAAAACTACTTATCAAGCTGTCATTCGCCGGCAGGCAGGGTGTGCATATTCAGATGAAGACTTCATCACACGATGGAACAGATGTCACTTTGTGTAATTTATAGCTACAAACATGCAAACATTAGCAAACTGGTAACGTTAGCTAACTAGTAACACTCACCTTTTATGAAGATATTCCTGTTTTTCATCTCCCATACGACAGCGTTGTTAACCCATCCACTCTTGATAAAAAGATAGCTATCTGTACTTTTGTAGGCTTTCATTTTTTGTGCGGTGTAAGGTGACGGATTCTCTATAAGATATGTAAATATCTCCAAACTCCAAGTCTGGTAGAGACTTTGCCAGCTTCAAAGCAATGAAAACATCAGCGGGTGCTGTGTAACGTTATGGATCACACGTTCCGAGTATGTTAATCTTTTCTTGATATCTATTTGAACATTTGGTGACATAGGTCTAAATAGTTAATTGATTGTAGTATTGGAAATCTGCAATTCCCCTGGCTGGCCACTGTTCGTCGCCATTTTGTTAGCGTTTCTTGCCCGCCAGGTATCCGTGGTAGTCACGTGACTGCAAAGTATGAATTCATGTTTGGTATCATTCTGATAGTCTCAGTACAAGGATTGTAATGATTTGATTGTGAGAATGTTTGGAACATTCTATAAGTGATGTTTCTGATATATATATGATGTCTCTCCTCATGCTATTCTGATAAGAATGAATAGGTGTGAAGTGGGTGTGAGTAGGTGTGTCTGATGCCAACTGGAGAACCAATCATGTGGGATTGTTTTGGCGCCATTTTCCTCTTTGTTTAACTCATACAAAAGTGATTAACTAGCATTGTAAGACACAAGATTAGAACATGGAGAACTGAGAGATAGAGGGTGATCCAACAGAGACCATGGCCTTGTGCCATGGCCTGGGCTAGGCCTACATAGACCATTTTTTGTACCCTCTCTGCTTGTAACAGAATAAACTTGATTCCTGAGTTTTTCCTGAAGTTTGCCAGTCTAAGATTAATATTAAGTAATTATTCACCACAATTACTTTCACTTGTTATCTCAGACCTCAGATGTCAGACAATAGTTTCTAATAGAGGACATTTGTAGTTACCATATAATAACATTATTAGTTACTTATTGCCTTCTAATATTTAAAGAGCCCAAGATGTAAAACCATATTTGTCCCATTTACCTGATGTCCCAATTTACCTGACGTCACCCCATATAAAAACATGACTGTAAGAATGTATTAGTTTGATACTCCATACTTGATCTGAGTGTTCTGATATTGGATTTCCTGTATTTTTAAGTATAACAGGATTTATACTTAAAATAAATCAATACTATTTAACCTTACCACAGCAGGACCACTGATCAGTGAGCATGACCCAAGCACTGCTGTTCCTAAATCAACATCCTGAGGTCAATAGTTGAACTCCATCGACTTGTTGTTAAGGCGGAGCCATTATGGCAATAAGCATAGATCCAGCGATTCAGCTTCCCAAATAGACTCCATTATCAACAGGATCTAGTTCCAATAGTGCACATCATAGTCAGTCCTACGTTTGAAAGTTACCACAGCATACACAACTTAAAGGACTAGTTTTACACACTAAGTTTTCACGCTCACGTTTTAAACAAAATGGAGCAAACAAACATGTTTCTGCTGGCAGAATGCTGCTATTCAAGCCTTAACAAACAGGTCCCTGCATTCCAGAGGAGAGGGTCCTGGAGCAATGACTTGGGTGGCATATTTATTCAATGGTAAAAATAATTCAAACAACCTCTCAATACACTGGAGAAGATCGGTGCAGCAAATCGTTAAGTTAACCAACCTCCCTAAAAAGGCTGTAGGCCTACACTCATAACATAAACGTTAACTAGTTTGCTATGTTTGTTTAGGCCTACCTCAAGGTTATTGTATATCAGAAAAAACAATAACAGCACAGCATGCTGCTAGGCTAACGTTACTGCAGTTGATGAGTTGTTAACTTATAAGTTAAGGCTATGGAGACAGCTCTTAGCACAGCTGAGCAATAAGCTAGCACTACAAACAGTGTCAAGAAAGCCATGCCAGATTCAAATAGTGTCAAAAGTAGGGAGTACAACGGAGAGATTAATTACAGATAGTACCTATAATATAATGCATGCTCCATCTAGTTGTTTAAGCGCTTATGTGTTATGGTTTATATAATGTTTTATTTTTAATTGGTCTGTTAATTAATTTGACATTATTGTTTATTATTGATATTCTCCTTAATGTAGTCTTAGCATGTCATTGTTTTTATATTATTGATTGAATTGACATTATTGTTTTATTATTGCCTTTCCCCTTTTTTACATTGCTTTTTTATTAGGCTATTGATTGAATTGATATTATTGTGTACTACAACTATTCTCCTTACTATATTTGACCTACATTTTAACCTGTTCCCTGTTCAATTTTAAATATTATTATGTTGTTTTGTATTTATGTGTCGCTTTGGACAAAGGCGTCTGCTAAATCCATAACCATAACCATAACCTTCTTTCTGGTAGCATAATCAAGTTTTCTCTTTTCTTCATGGCGACGCCTTGCGTGCAACAATCACGCTGGAGAGCCATGGCAACCTTGTTGCTATGGTGACCTTGAGCGCCACGGACAAAGACAGACTTGCACGCCTGCCCCACTGATCAGTGCCCTGCCCCCATCTCATGGAAGAACATTTACAGCTTATGTTTTCTTACTTTCAAAACTGAACGTCAATCTCACTGGACACAAATGCAAAGGAAACCTGCGATTTGGCAATCAATCAATGATATGAGGAGATCTGACCTACAACCAGAAGGGGGCAACAACTGTCTTTATTAACTCGATATCCTAGGGCAACTTTGTGCACTGATTCAATGTTCACATTAGGCAGAGCTCTGACTCTGAGAATATGCTAGGTATCCTAGAGTTTAAAATAAATAAAATAGAACGTGAAATGCTTGCTCCTCATTTGTTAGGCTAACATAGCCTACTTTTTGACGAACACGCCCCTCGGCTCTGAATCCAACTTAAAGTTGCAGTTCTGTCAGAAAAAAAACGATAAGGCACTGATAATGCAATGTAGAAACTAAAAGTAGGTTAAATGCCTCGGCCACCTACGGTTATTTGTGTTCAGTGCAGTGCGCATCAGCGCAATGATAGAATGCAATAGCCTGCTGTGCTTAAAAAAAACATTTTTACAACGGCATATTTTTTTAATTATTCATATTATTTGTCGTTCGTTTTAACTACAGTGAAACCAGAGAGGGTTCGAGCTAGTAATCAAGGATCTTTGGTGAAACATGCTCCCACTCATATGAGTCCGGCCCCTTCCAGGTAAGGACGACGTCACATCACTTCAGGACCGCAGGTTGTTCCCATGGCCTCGCGCTACATGCAAAAAGCGTCCAGCCGCCAGCGAGGAAGTCCCTCCTCATCTAATACGTGATTGGTGAGGTAGTAAACACTGTGAATTGTACCTGCATTGGATTAGTTTAGTGATTTGTCAATCATGCAACAGGTCCAGAGTTTGTAGTTATGCGTCAGGTGAAAATCATTGTTGTTTGAGAGGGAAAAAAGTCAATTAACACTAGTAGCCTAAGCCTTAGATAGAACTTTAGCCTACTTGATATTGTCTACTGTAACAACGTTACTGACTTTTACAACGCAGCGAAGCCGCAACGATGAAGAGTTTAAAGTACCGTCTGAAAAAGCACGAAGTTACCATCACTGTAAGTAGACTTTTTCTTTTTCAGTTAAGTCTTCTTCACCAGCAATCACTGGAACTTCGCGTAACGTTAATATCAGAAACCCTAGCTGTCGGTTTGTAAGTTGAGAACACTGTCAGATTCACAAATCGAAGCCTACACCATTCCATTTCATTTGAAAACGATGTGTTTATTAGTGCGTTACAGAGGTGTCAAGATAGCCTATCATTTTCAGTCCCTGTGGATTGTATTGGAGTTATTCAGGTTTTTGAGCGCTCTTGGGGCAAGGGCGTTAGGTTCATGTAGCCATTTGGACACTTTGGGTAGGCTATATGACTAATGAAAGCCAAACAATCAAAACTCTGTAGGCTACATATATTCATACGTAAATGACAGGCTATTTTTTGTCATGTCATATTCCAATATGTAAAAGAGTTTATGCATAAACATAGGCTACTCATTTGAGGAGTGATCATGTTAAACTCAATTGTACATTTAAGGTGCATTGTAGCATGGTACATGGGAGCTTTTGATTATTTTTTGCTGAATGCTAGATAGGCTAAACAGTTATGTTTACATGAAACTTTCTGGTGTAGCCAACACTTTGGATGGAATTTTAACCTTAAAATAATCATGCCACATAAAAGCTTTCCTATTAAGATTCAGCTCAGTCCTTTCAGAGCTTCAGTTGCCTGGTGCTTTTACAGGCTTGTAATTACCATGAGAAAGAAACCTTGTGTTGAGTGGTGGTTTGTGGGTTACTGAGAGGCCACTTGACAAGTTGAGTTATCATTTTTAGTATTTAAAGGAGGAATCCCTCTAATAGGTTAAACCATCAGAAGGAACTAAATAGGCTAGGCTACTTATTCAATTCTCCTGAATGCAGAAATGATTGCTACTATAGCCTACTACTAATACAGTGTATGAAGAGCTTCATGTTCATGAATAAAATTAATTATTGGATACTATAAAAAGATGCCTTACTCTATTGTAGGCCTATGCTAGGCCTACTTTACATCATTCAAAGCATGATATGGAAATGTTTGATCAGTTAAAATGAATGTCCATTGTGAACTGACTAGGCTACATTCCATTATGAGTAGCTACGAGGCTAATCACCTCGGAATTAGTGCACTGAATTGTAATGTGGTGTACTGACCATAGTCAGTATTATGTTTTAATTATTTATTTACATTTATTAAATGTCAATTTATACCTCACACTAGTTCTGTCCCAGGTAGATTGTCATTGCATGGTGCTGCATCTTCAGTGTGGGAGTGAATAAACCCCATTTACAAGGATTACACATAAGAGTCACATTGTGATTTATGATACACATTGTTTGGAAACTACATTGTGTTTTACACAGAAGTGTTCAATGTTTTGAAAGAGTGAAGAGAAATTAATCTGTATCCTCAGAGAGCAACTATGCCGACATGGAGTAGGACTGAAGAATAGATTGTCCTTTCCTAACCACGTACAATATTTGGTTGTGCAATAAGTTCCACAGGGGAAATATATATTCTACATTTGATGGATTTACAGTTTAAATACCATTCGCTTAATTATTTTTGGTTTTGTATGAATAAGAAACAAATCTGTTTATCTATGTTATTTAAATCAGATCAGTGGCGATGTTTTCACCCAATTAAGCTCTGCTGTTGTCCTGCATATCAAAATGTAAGACATGATGATGCAAACAAAAACAGGCATTTTGTGACTGTGTATATAACTTTTCCAAACTCTACTAAATCCGTTGAAACTCTACTTAATCCTTTTGTTTTGGTTAAAAGTTCCCTGTGGTAGGTGATAGGTGGTAGGTTTAAGTAGTTGTGTAGGTTTTTGAGGTTGCGTGTTTGGGGCAAGTTAGCAGATGAGTTTTTCCAGTAAAGAAAACTTCCGTCTAGACGCCTGAGGGTAGTGTTGTCGTTACATAAAGGCTAAACGCCCTACTGGTTGTTGTCAGGGGTTTGGCGGGGGTTGTTGTAACCTGCAGATGGAGGTGAGTGTTCTCTGGGACCCGTCACACCCTGGCCGGACTTGTTGGGATTTATGCACACAATAAGGTCGCCCTGAGTATCAAAGGCACAACCCAGCCCCTGCAGCCACGCAGAGATAATCCTCCATGTTATATTGTTTCACATATCGAACAAATGCCTCCTCTGGCTGGGGAATGAGGAAGACTTCCTTTCTACAAAAGCAATACAGTATGTGTTTTCTCAAGGCATTGATCCATTTTCAGCTGGATTGTATGTTTGGTATAAACTAAACTTTTCTTTAGGCATGCTGTTTTGGAGGTAAACCGTTCACCTGTACCCAGCAACATCTCACTTGTATCGTCCTGTCACAATTTCAGTAATCACACATTCTTCTCTCTCATCCAAGTGATCCATGAGTATGAAAGTGAATCAGTAGTCATTTCCTACTTGTGAGCGCATTTGGATACGAGTTGACCCACTCCACAAGGACCCTTGGATCACTCTGACCTTAAAGTAAAAAGTAAAGCGAAAAAGTATGAAAAAAATATGAATGACCGTGTCCACTATATACATAAACTATAACAGTAATGACATGAAGAACAATATCATTGGAGATCACTTTCAGAGGGATTTTGAGAACAATAAAAAGCTGACAGCTAATCAGATTGCATCAAATTTTAGATATCAAATTCATCAATTGGAGGAGAGACAGTGTGTTGGTTAGTGTGGACGCTCATATCGTTATAGTTGTAGTTATCTGCATAGTTGTCGTTCCTGCTGTGAACGGCCCTTTATTCTTGGCTGGAGATGCTGGAAGTTTCCCCTCAGCTGATGCGTTTTGTCTTGTCATCCTGCTGCTGCTGCTGCTGTATATCGATCATCTGAGCTGCTCGGCCAGGCCAGAAGCCATGGGGCTCCTTGTGGAGTTGCATTGTTTGGTTGAAAGGCTTGACTGCACCAAGGGTGGGCCCCCAGAGTGCTTGGAAAAGTCGGACAATGTGGATTGAAGGTTATCCTAGCATGAGTAAAGGGCCTGGGATTACTGAGGATGTGAATGCACCGTGGATAAAAGCCCCCATTCCTGCACCGCGCCGCTGTGGGAGCTCGGTCCAGCTTCGTCAGCACTGCACGCCACTGGGGCCACGCTCCTAAAGGAGTTACAGAAGGTTGTCCTGTTCCACCATCAAAATGTGCTGTCGCAGTTGTCTCAATCATTCTTCAGTGATGCACTGACACTTTGGTCATCCGAGGCCAAGGGGGTTTTTGTTATCTGAGATTTGAGAACTGAAAATACAGTTTTCAATGTTTCATTTTTCAGTAATGTGTGTTGTCTGTGGTCTATGAAATCCTACCATGCCTTTACCTAGTCAACTGATTTGACAGTCCTATAGTTAATTGATCTAGGACCGCCAAACTTTGTATAGCTTGAAAGCGTAAAGAATGAATCCAGGATATAAGTAGCAAATATTCTGCCATTACAAACATCAGTATACCGTCCATGAGCCTTGAAAGGCGCTTATAAACAAAATGTATTATTATTATTATTATTATTATTATTATTATTATTCAGAATCACATAATGGGCCATCCTTCATTATGGAAAAGTACTGCTTGCTAGCCTAGTCTTTGCTGAACTAGGAGTGTGCAGAATCATGAGTCGTTATGGCTTTATGTACATCATGTACGTAAAACACACAGACCCGGCTGAATGAAAGTCACAGTTTGGCGCCATTGCTCTGCCAGAGCTTTTAGAAGGGGCTTAGGGAAAGCCTGAGAGAAAGGCCGTGTGTTTCAGAAAACAAGCGCATAGACACTCAGGGGAGTGAATGCTTTATCTTGCCACTGAGTAAGCCATCTGAATGACTGAGCTGCCAGCTAATGCTCTGCACTCTGTGCATATTAATATCAAGATGTACTGGCTGCTTTCATGATGGAGACTGAGAAATGGGAATGATGACATTAAGCTGCTTGATGGTGGTCTGTAGTCATTAAGATAAGCTTGATTAATACACTTGGATATACTTGGGGTACAGAGTCTCAGACATTTACCAGATTTAGATAGTGGGTGTTGTGCATGGCTTTCTAATGTCTTTTAATCACAAAACCTCACCTCACCTCTCGTTATTCAAATGTACAATTGTATGGAACCAGGAAGCTCAGGCTAAATACAGGCCGTCTTGTCTGCTAGCCCATCCTCCATCCACCACCACCCGGGGAATGTGATCTGCTGTCCCCTCCCCAGGAGGACTCGTGGGCAGAAAAATGCCAGAGAGTGATGCTTGCTGTGGAGGTTGGGAGTCAGTTTACACTGGGAAATGCAAAGCAAGGAAACCGTCGCTCCCCGCCGGGAAGGTGAAAAGTCTAACGTTTCAAGGTTGTTTTGTGAGCAGACCAAAGAGGGAAGGGAGCGGGCCAGTTATTGCATTCCTGTCATGTAATCTTCATGATGTTCTCTCATGGCAGGGAGAGCAACAGAATAGCTTTGAAAAGAGTGGGAAAAGGTAGAGCCTTTTTTGTCAGCCCAGGTAGATATTGCATCTTGCTTCAATTAGTGCACATAACATAACTGTCTCCGGCTTCTCTTAGATTTTAAATAACCATAAACGACTTACTCTAAATGATCACATGAATGTCAAATTCAAGAAATGAGGAATTAATTAACCAGTTACGTGGATGAACCAGAACACTGAATCACCAGAAAAAGAAGAATGCTGTGATATGCTGATTCAAACCTTTGTCTTATCGAGTCTGTGTTTTAAAACACACAAGAGGTTCTTTTGGATGGGAAAGTAGGCTACATTTGAATAAATTGGTAAACAACTGTCTATTACTACTACAGTTCTATTTAAATGGACACTACAGTTATATTTAAAACAGATCAGTAAAAAACAGGATTTATTTATTTTTTCATTTTGGTAAATGATCAGATTGTTACAGCCTGTTGCTATGGAAAAGTTAATTTTGTTCTCTCAGACTTTGCGTCTACGTAGGAAGGTAGGTGGGTTTCTACGCATTATTGATTATTGGATTTTCTGGCCAGTTTATAGCAACACGTATACGCAAACTCTTCTTTGTATTTCACATCCCTGTTAAGTGGGCAAAGCCAGGGTTTCTGTTTTGCCCAAAGGGATTGAAACACGACTTTGACATTAACTAAGCAGGCAACTAACATGATTAGAATAGATCTTCTCCCCTTCACCGTCACTTTCCCTAATCAGAAACATGTCTATTGCATACTTATACAGGGAGAAAGGTATCTTGTGCAAAGAGCCCTCTGGGAATGTGTCTGTAATTGAACCTAGATTTAATTCTAAGCTGAATTTTTGATCTTCCGGGCATGGTCAGGTTGAAGCTACACAATTAAAAGCTGCTGGTAGCCACTAAGTAGCTTAAATCACGTAGACTTCAGGCAGCGTTTAGGCTTTTGAAATATGTTTAAAGATGTGAAAATATTTAAGCTCTCAAACGGAGGAAGTTGTCCGGGCAGTTCCATTCATCTTTCTGTCCGCCCCCACACACACACACACAATGCACCTTGGTTGACTTTGTCAGGTGATCTATTCTAACCCTCAAGTCATCCATAAGTCCTCTGCTCTTCCTCCTCCTCCTCTCCTCTGCTCCTCAATTCCTGTGACTGTGATCTGCAACCCCGTGGTGTCTCAGAAAGAACCCAGGAGTTCTTGGCTGCCATGGGCCAGTGCTCTGGCACTGAAAGTCCTCACACCCTGGAGCTTACGCTGGCACACAAGGCCGGCCCTCCTTAGGCCTCGTTAGAAAACACTTCGCTACTTTTACTTTTGCTTCAAACTGTTTGCTATGCTCAGTTAAAAGCTCTCTTAAGTTTCTGTTTGGCTCCAGACGGAGTGCCTCGTTTTATTGTATCATATTTGACTACTTTTTTGAGTTTTCTCTTGCTTTTCTGCAATGAACTAAGCAGGACTTACAAGCATACTATGGGAAGTCCAGAATTATGCATGATGGCTGTGTCCCAGGTTGCAGGAATGTGGAGTACTTGGAGAGCAAGAATGTAGCCTACTCAGTGGAAGTGGAATGAGTTCATCTTATTTGTTTCAGTTTGGTGCTGGCTCTCAGTAGGGAATATGAAAGGTTTAGAGTAGTCACAGAATGACCTTGAACCAAAGTTGACATTTCTCCTTGGAAATGCTATCTTTAGATATGTGCTTTGGAAAAAAAACAAAACTCTCACCTCTCCTTGCTGAATCACAAGGTCAAGAAGCTGATCCTTTTTATTAGTAAAACACTGTTGTTTATTACGCCTGTTTCATCATTTGCATGCAAGAGAAACTGCACATGGCAGTTATTATGACAAAGCCTGATGCGTTTCAACGCGTTTGATCTACTGTTGCATTCATTGGCAGGCCTTCTCTCACCGTTTACTCTGGCATGTAAATGGACTCTGAAATACCAGGGCGAAGCCCAGGGTGGGAGGAGTCCAAAATGGAGGCCAATGAATTGTGCCCACAGATACTGATATCCTGTGGAATGCACTTGGCAGGACGCGCTGTTGGCGGCCTCCCCGCGTGTACCGACAAGAGCCATTGTGTACGAGCTGCTTGGGAGAGGCCGTTAAAAACACGTTTTGCTTGAGCGAGGACGTCATCACCTACAGCCACAATGCAGGCGTCTCAGAAGGACTTGACCAGTCCGCATGCCCTCTGCAGCTTCTGTGTTTCAACAGGTTGCTCTTTAAAAAAAGAAGAAAAAAAAGATTAAAAAGTGCTTCATACAGGTTGTATGTCAGATCTTATCGGTCAGTGGTTTTCTTGTAGATTTCATGTTGAATCAGAGGTGACGTTTGAAAATGTCCTTTGCTTTGATGCGCCTTACCAGTTTGTATATATTGTAAGGCTGAAGAAGATTAGTTTTTATTTAATGCAAGCTGGAGCGGAGAATAAGCTAAGCCAGTCGAATGGGATGACTTATGGTGCAGTAACATCACCCTGCGCAGTGGGAGGCAAGATGAATGGGAACCCTGAGATAACGATATGCACAAACCATAATGCAAAACACTCCATGCGCAGTGTACAGAATGTGAAATGCTATTTGACACTCTAAATGGGTTTCCCACTGTCTTATAGCCTGGCTAGCGCCACCACTCAATGAGGCGTGGTCTGGGAACCAAACGTTAATTTTCTCGTATTTGAAAAAAATGCCCAGATCCGTTTATTGGGTGCCACGGATGTCTATCAAATGCGTCTGTGCATAGCTCATCATCGTCTTGCTTTCCCCCTTGTTCTGTGATTGGTCCCCTATCTCAGGCGAAAATTTGCTCCATGGTCTCCAGGCTGCCTTAGCAGCGTGAATCAAATCGCACGGAAGGCAGCATGGGAACACCCAGGCTAACTGTCTTATTCAATGCTTTTGAAAGCGCCTGGAACATAAAATCAGTTTTCTTGAGTTGTTTTCTTTTTTCAAGACGTCTCTGAAAAAAATGTAGTGATAGTGAAGTGAAATTGACTAAAATTTGCCCAAATAAATCTATTCATAAAAACAGAGCAGGCTACTATAGTGCGTTGGATGACGAAGATCACACATGATTGATTCCTCATACTCCCACTCAATGGTGCTGATTCAACATCATCAAAGTCTAGCATCCGCTAGCCACTACCCGCTGAGCCAACAGTAGCCGTCAGCAGCCTTTATTGTTGTGACATGTTGCGTCCCTGCTTGTTTTGTTCTCGGGCCCGATAGGGGCTGTGTGCGCGCGGACATGTTCGTGGGTAAGGGGGTTTGTGGAGACGAGTCATGGCAATCATGGGAGATTTACCCGTGGCCCCTCGCCTGAGCCACAGCGTACAGGGGCACACATCCGGGGCTGAGCCCGGAATGCCTCACGTCACAGGAACTCGACAGAATACGCTGTCGCGCAGGGTTCAAGACTCATGACTGGGCCGCAACCCCCAACTCCTCTGGGGGTAAAAATGAAAAGATTCCATCACTCTAATTGAAAGTTATTTAAGAAGGGATTTCCCGGCTGCTCAGCCAGAGACTCATGAGCCATGTGAGAAGTCGTCGCTTCCCCTGAGAACCTCTCACTGGAGAAACACCATGGGAAATGTATTACTGTAATATACCAGCATCCAGCAAGTCTGCCAGGATTTTCTTTTTGTCCTTTTCAGCAAATCTTTTGAATAATAATGTGCCTGTGGTAAGCTGCTCACAGTTATGAAATTATTCAGAAGAGGTTATCAGACCTTTCTGTTGTCTTTTCTAACTACTGCCCTCCAGAGATAAGGCAGGGTACTGCAGAGTGGTTTGCTGTTAATAGACAGGTATACTGTAGTAGATCTCTGTTCCATGACTCAAACAACAAGAAATCTTCCATTATATTCCTTGACTTTTCTCCAAAAAAGGAGAGGGAGCACATGAGACAGGCAGAGACGGCCCCTCTGAGTCAGTGGTGAGTTAAGGGTGGGGTGACATCTTCGCACAAGCCTGAGCTTGCCATGCTTGGGGCTTTACTGGAATGTTGCTGGGCTGAGGAGGCAGATTTACAGCAGTGCTTATGCTCAGAGCGGGTGTACCCACACCCACACACACACACAGAGAGAGAGTGTGAGTGAGCGAGTGGTGACACAGACATACACCTCTCAGTCTCCGCCCTGTTTTCACAGACCACAGAAACTCTCTCGATGCTCTGATAGCGCTTTCAACACTTCACACTGTTGACATGGTTCACCTCATTTGACCAACTTTGCCACTACTCCTCTCCATCCAGAAACTCACGTCACGGTCCAGACACGTTCCTGCTCATAGACTACACCTATAGCTTGCTGTGTGTGGCGTCTGTCCAGCGTTATGAGCGTGGGTTGCGCTCGACTTTGCTGGACCAGTGCCGAGTGTTTTTGTTGCTGGACAGCCAGTCCAGTCCCCCTCCGTTCTTGGCCCACAGGGATGCGTTCTCCACTGCAGCCCAGCACAGCACGGCACAGCACAGGGGTAAAGTAAACCCTCTCCACAAATGCATGTCAGCAAGCCAGCTGGAACAATACGCCACTCCCGCCGGCCAAAACCAATAAGCCGGTCTGTTTTCATAGTCCCCGTGAGGGACACTGTTATTGCGGCCGCGGAATTAAAACGTGCCAGTGAGGTCACAATCACGCTTGGGGGTTTGGGGATTTTATTGGTCAGGGGACCCTGTGAAAGGGGGTGAATAACCGAGAGAGTAGGCGTAAGGTCATGTTAATGCTATTCCAAACACGAGAGGAATTTTGGTTTGAATGTTGTTCTTTTTTTGGATTGTTTTTGGACTTAATGTGTGGCACATTTGCCTTTGTTATCATTTCTTTTGTTTCAACACAATGTTCCATGAGTATGCTTGGATGCGGTTTCAGACTAGTATTGCAATGTTTTGATATTTGGGAGATATTTTCAGATATGTGAACGTGTTGAATGGCAGGGAACGGCCTTTTGAGTTATTGAGGTTGAGGTTTAGAAAGGAATGACTGCCTGCTCTATGCGTTTTGGAGGCAGAGCTCATATTAAAATGCAGTACGGGTTTTGCGGTCGTGATATCAAATTTACAACTTCCTCTGTGAAACCCAAAGGGGGGTGAGGGGGTTGTTTGTGCTGGAGTTGTTTGAAAGGGATTCTTTTGTGCTGGATCATGTTCTGAAGAGAAAAACAAAGTGTTTTTTGAAGTCTCGCCCTGTGTTTGTAATGAATAAAATCAATGTTTTTTTTTTTTTTTTTTATCGAGAGAGGGTTTTATCAGATAACCTCGACTGCCGATTCCAACTCTTGGTCACAGGCGTCAGGTCATCTGCTCCTTTTATTGTGTTTTTATGCAAAAGTTCTCTCCCAGTCTAATTCACTGGAGTAGTGTGGATGTCCTGAGAGGATCTGGCTTAGTGCGGCCTGTAAAATTCAGCAGTGGCCCCTGTGTTCTGTATTCTGTGTGTAGTTGTTTTTATTTTCTTTGTGGCACTATTCATACATTTTATATGGCCTCACTATGCGTTCATACTTTACTTTCTGTGCACAAAGTTATTGACCAGAAAATGCTATGTAAACAGTGAATTATTACCTCTGTTTTGTAACTGTTGTTTGGGACGTTTGCAGTTCTCAGCATGTATGGTTGGTGGCAGCACAGTTCATAGCACTCAAGTTGTCCATCCCATGTAGAGTGTGCCAGAGCTCACCATGGCTTTTGTGTGTGTGTGTGTGTGTGTGTGTGTGTGTGTGTGTGTGTGTGTGTGGACCGAATAGGAAAAAGGTTAGCGGGGTCAGCAGAAAGTGGATCCCTCTAGCTCCAACCTGCGGTCGGAAGTAAGGGGGGGGGGTAGCAGGGAGGTGGCATGACCTCCAGGCCAGAGGTCACATTGGACTGGCCGAGTGGACTGCTGTCTGGCTGCAGCTGGGCAGCTGGCCGGACACATGGCTGTGAAATTGGGCGGTCACTGGGGACCTCCAGGGCTCCGCTTCCTCCCAGGAGAGGAACGAGTGTGTGCCTGGCCCTCTCGCTTTCTCTGTGTGCGTCGGACGCTCAGTCTCTGCCCTCCCCTGCCTCTCGTTTCCCCCTGACTTTGACATGTCCAAAAGAAGCCATTCTTTTCTATAACTGTCTACTGGCCAGTGTAGAGCTGGACATTTTTTTTTACATTCTAAAGACTACAACCACCAACTTTTATAATGTTGGAATTTGTTGGGCATAGTCTGGTTAGGGGCAAGGGGCAACGGAGCTCACCAGTCAGATTGGGCTGAACAGCAGCCCACCCTGGGGCTGTTTTGTGGTCATTACCAGGACATGATGGAGCTGTCCTCGGGCAACCAATGAAGCCTAGATGAATGAAGAACTGGGCATTCTGTTACCCACACACACACACACCATTCTGTATATTATGTTACCAACCCAGGGCTGGTTCTAGCCTATCATATTTGGGTGGGCTGGTAGAAATTTTGGGTGGACAACATAGCAAAGCAGTCAAATTGGATCAAAATTGACAAACACAAAAACACAAACACACCAAAAAATCGGTACTACCTAGCTCGATTTGCTGAAGCCAACAGGCAGGGATGGGCAGTATTTCTGATACATGTATTTAAAATTTCAAATACGAAATAGTATTTTGTATCAAAATACTTTATATGTGTGTATTTTTGTAGTTTAAAAATACTACCAAATAGTTTTGTTAAAACAAACCTACTTTTGGTGATGACATCAAAAAAGTGCAAAACAATGAATGTAGCCTCTGATTAACTCGTGCTGACTTTTTAATTGCTCAGACCTGTTGTGATCATAATATTGAGGTTCAGGAAGATGAGTGCATGATGAGTAACTTGTAGGTTGCTAACACATACAGTACAATATACTTCCTCTAATACCAACCTCAAGTTTCTTAAAAAGCTTTAATGATCAGTTTATTGAGAACCAATCGGCATGGAACCGGTTATATGTGGTTGCCCTGTTATATTCATAGACAGTAAAAGTAAATCTGGGTACGCATTTATGATAGACTTGTCACTACCGCTTGGCAAGTTTAGTTGTGACTTTTTGAGTGCATCTCTGATACAGTATTTAGGCTATGAGATGTAACAGGCAGGTCAGCATAGTTGTTGAGTGTTTGCAGGTTATGGCATGTCCCATAGGCAGAGAAAAGCTGTTGCTCTCAAACATTGTCCACTTAATCAACAGAGTCAGTGTACTGATGAAGGAACAGATTAAATAGACAGATATTTTAGTACTTTCAATATTTGCTAATATATTTTGTATTTTTTTACACTTAAAATTAGGGTATTTGATATTTTATTTTAAAGGGGTGCTATTATGCTTTTTCGTTTTTTCCTTGTCCTATAGTGGATTACATAGCTTTTTGTGTATGTAAATGGTCGCCAAAGACACAATATCAAAAGTAACCACTAGGGGGGAGTAAATGAATATCGCAAAGACAGACTACTGAGCTGCCTAGAAACGCCTCGATGCGAATTTCAGCCGTTGCTTTATTTTAGTTCCGGTACGAGGTGACGTAACCTCGTACTTTTGCTGGGAGTAAATGGGACAGCGTCATCAGATGATTTCACAGTCAGTCTAGAACAGTTCGATTTCGCGTTTCTCAGCAAGTAAAGTTTCGGTTAGCAATGGGTAGAAGGTGTTTTCTTCGTTGTGAAGGGACGTCTCCCTTGTATGCTTTGCCAAAGGCAGAGCCTACACGTACCTGTTGGCTAGAGTTTATTTTTAACTCTATTCCCCCAACTTTACCGACCATTTTTCTGTGTCCCCGTCACTTCACGGATGGCTGCTTCAGCAACCTGCGTTTGTTCAGCACAGGATTTGCGAAGCTGCTAGCTCTGAGGGAAGATGCTGTTCCAACTTTGTGTGGCCCCATGGGTGAAGATGTCGCTCGACATGTAAGTAAACCTATTGTGATATTAACAAAAGTTGTTGTGTGTAAGGTTAACGTTAGTTGAGGTAATTAACCCTACAAGCTTGCAAGCGGAGATAGCTAACTAGTGCTAGCGAGGCTGACTGAGTTCGTGGTCTGAGCTGAGCAAAGGTGTAATTACAGTAGCTCAGTGGTATAATTAAACCAATGTGTAGCAGTTAGCTCTGATAGTGAGACTACCATGTTGAAGTAGAGCGAATTCAGTCTGTAGTCTTGACGCAAGGCTGATTATTTTTTCACTGGTGCTATTTGTAGCCTAACGTTATAAGTTAACGTTAGTTTTCGCGGGGGATCTCAAACAAATTCTAAACGGTAACATGAATTAACGTCAGCTATGTGAGGGGTACTATTTGGTTGAATGGTTATAGTTTTTGTTTCAGATGTTAACTGTTAGGTTGTATAAAATTATTTTCGTAACCGATTTTGGTGTTATAATTACAGGACTCCAGTGCCCCATATAGCCCCTTCCAGCACGTCGGATGTCAGACCGACTCTCCTCAGCTTATTTCGGCGGGAACCCAGACAAGTACCACCGTGGGAATGCATTCTGTGGGAGTACAAAGTGCGCCATTGAAGGCGACTTCAGTCGGCACACAGTTGTCCATGGGATCGCTGAAAACGGCACACATGAGAAGCAAAGGTATTGTGTGATGTAGTTGTTAACCAAGGTCTACTCTGTATTATATCTTCAGTACCCAGGACAAAATCATCAGCTGAATTATTTTTTTATTTTCTAATAAGATTTGTCTATATTATTCGTAGGTATCCAGACAAAGCTGCCTCTTCTCAGTGTAGGCACTGGAATAATTTCTGGTATAGACTCACCACTGGCGTCTACACCAATAAAGGGCCCAAGTTGTCGACCTAGCAAGAGACCACGGCTTGAGTTGGAGGACGAGGAGGAGAGCGACTCCTCAAATGAATTTCATAAGGAGCCTCTGGACTCGACTTACAACCCTGGAGATTCTGTACTTACAGAGGAATCTGACATCTCGTAAGTTTTTAGCATTGGCTACTGTATAGTATTGGCTGTACTAAAAGCAGTATTGGCTACTGTTTTCAGTATATGGTTACCAGCTATACAACATTGCTATTATTCTAGAAAACATATTTGAAAGCTAATATTACTATTATTCTAGAAAACATATTTGAAAGCTAATATTATGTTTTGTTTCTAATCTGTTAGGTTTGAGACACAGTCCACACATGATGAGGAAAAGTATATTGTTTTTGAAAGCTGCCTCAAACAGCTGTTTGAAAACTGTCCAGTGTGTAAGAAGGGCTGTAATCTCCAACGACGAAGGATGGGAACCTATGTGGCTTACACTCAGCGATGTCCACACTGCAGTTACTTCAGAGAGTGGGAGAGTCAACCCATGGTTGGAAGTACCCCTGTCGGCAACCTACAACTTTCGGCGGCTACCTACTTTACAGGGACCTCCTTCATCCAACTGGAAAAGGTAAGCATTTTACCATTTCAAACATGTGAATCTTTCTAGTGATGAACTAAACTGGTCTAAAACGCCTCTTATTTGTCTTTTCTTTAAAGCTGTGCAAGGCCATGCAACTCCAGATATTTCAGTATGACACCTTCAGAAGGCATGCAAGGAATTACATGGAACCGGCTATTGTTCACAAGTGGAAGATGGATCAGCAGAGTCATTTCCAGCATCAATTGCACCTTGGTGGGGTGGTTGCAGTGGGAGGAGACATGAGGGCCGATTCTCCAGGTTTGTTGAAATTTGAAATAGTCTGGCAACTAAATTATTAGTTTGCATTCTGAATCAAATGACATCCCTTTATGGTGTGCTGAAAAGCTTTACACACTCTGTAATACATTTTTTTAGGGCACTCTGCAAAGTTTGGCAGCTACACTCTAATGAATCTGGAGAGCAACACCATTATGGACATCCAACTTGTTCAGGTATGTTTCTCTCTTTGGATTTGTTTGAATTTGAATCTTAAAAGTGTGTGATTTTGTCTAATGTTTTTTGTTTGTAATGACCATTCACTACCAGAGCAATGAAGTAGGTGGCAGCTATCATATGGAGAAGGAAGGACTGAAAAGATGCCTAGATCATCTGGAGTCGAATGGATTGAAGGTGGATTACATTGTGACAGACCGTCATCCACAGATCCAGAAATTTCTGAGGGAACGCAGCGTAACTCAGTTCTATGACGTTTGGCACTTTGAGAAAGGTAAAGTGTTTTCCTAATTCATATTCTAAACTTTGAAGTTAGCAATTAACAGATCGTATAATTAGTGTGTGTGGTAAACAGGTTTGTCCAAGAAACTTGAGAAAGCTTCGCACAATGAAGACTGTGATGTTCTGAAGAAGTGGCTACAGAGCATCAAAAACCATGTCTACTGGTGTGCCACGTCATCAAGCACTGGACCAGAAAAGGTGGCAAAGTGGACATCACTGCTAAACCACCTACAAAATGTTCATGTTCATGAAGACCCCCTTTTCCCCAAATGTCTGCATCCCGACCACGTCTCAAGGGACCCTAGCAAATGGCTACAACCTGGTATGTGCCAAATTATCTTTACTCAGAAAATCAAGTATTACATTTTTCCAGTCTTTTGTTGTGATGCAGGGGTTGATATTTCACCATGTGTTCTTATTTTACTGAAGGATCAGTTGCACTTCACAAAGCTGAGAAAATACTGCTCAACAAGAGAGTCCTGAAGGATGTAGAGAAACTCAGCCACCATCACCAGACCTCATCACTGGAGTCCTTTCACAGCCTGATACTACGATTTGCACCAAAGAATGTAGTTTTCCCCTTCATGGGAATGTTGTGCAGGTAATACACAATGTCATTATTTTAAAAGTGACTAATTGAGATGACTGTCAGTCATTCTATGTATTTAATAATGTTGCTGTGTTGTTACCATAGGTTGTATCTAGCAGCAATGCACCACAATGAAAATGCTATGCGGGAGCAAGCCACAACATCTACAGGACAGGCTGTTTTCAAGGTTGTTTTTCCAAAGGCGAAGAGGGGGGAAGGCATTGTGAAGCCCGTGAAAACAAATCCAACCTTCAGTAAGTTTGTTAAAGATTTTCTTTAAATACAGCCACACCAGTTTACAGATTGTTATGGATACATTTATTGGATTTGAATGCTATATCTTCCAGACTATGTACGTGAACTCATGAGGCTGCTCATGCAGGAAGTTTTTGAGGACCCCACATCTTTTGCAGAGGAATTGAAGACCATCCCCATCCCTCCAGACCTCTCAGCAGAATTCCCAAAAACTCCAAAGGCTGAGCTGGTTGCCCGTCACGTCTCCCGCTTCAATCAATAGGTGGTCTGAAGCCTATGTAATCACCAGACGGGAACTGCTGCCGTATCCGTTGCACCACACATGACGGGATGATGACCCGACGACTAGGTCCTAAGTAACCCCAGCACCAGCTTACAAAGCTGCGATAGGCAAGATGCCTCAACTGCCTGAAGGGACAAGGCACAGAGTTCTCTGTTCAACTGTTTTCAAATTAAGAGTTTGGTTCCAAAATGCTACATCGACCATTTTAAAGAACTTTGATAAATTATTATTTTTTTACATTTTGTTTTGCAAGTAATTTCAGTAGAACTGTAATTGGGCATTGTTAATTGATTTACCTTTACTCAATCAAAACAACAAAACAGCAAGTTGATTGATATTATCTGAAATACACAATTGAATAACATGACTTTTTAATGTAAAAATGGAGATATAGCGTTTTGAAACCAAACTCTTCAAATATTACCTCAAAGGTTCATACTCTGGAAGCTATGCACTGTTATCAATGTTTACATGCATACAAATTACATAAGAATAATGCTTTTGTTTTGTTTAGTAAGAGCTTATTACAGACAAAGTAACTTACTCTTCTTCTGTTCTGTGCCTAACAGGTCCGTAATCATATTTGTAAATGTTGTAGATATTTTGCAGACTGTATGGGTTTAGACACACAGGTTCTAGGCCTGGATGTTCTGTCATGCACATTATGGGTACTGGCACTTGGCTCATTCGTCTTACTACCTAATAAAGAAAATAAGACAAGAACTACTACTGTGTAACAAGTGACCTTGGCATCATCATTGTTCAGAGTGCTACATGACTGCATGGACAATATTGATTCAGGAAGCAACATGTTTTCTTGTCAGGCTTTTATTTACAACAAAATGTTATCACTGATTTAGTTTTTTTACATAACAATGATTTTTAATACAGTATGCAGCTGGCTGAGACTACAGTGAACTGGTGAGATTACTCGTTTACCATTACATATTAACTATAAAAATGTATCATTGATTCGTTTTTTTTTACATAACAATGATTATAATACAGTATGCACCTGGCTGAGACTACAATGAACTGGTGAGATCACTCGTTTACCATTACAAGTGTAATGCTGATGCTTTATGCTAGAGATGTCATAAACATGTGTAGCCTAGTTCACTAGTAGGCCTAAGCTACTCATCTAAAGGGGATGTTATGCTAGGACATTAGATCATTCTCCACAAACCGTATAGTAGCCTAGCCTAAAGTTACATCAGTTTTACCTTTGTGATTTCTCTGCAGCAGACGTTCTCCACTTCACTGGGCATAGTGGCACAATTCCCACAAGTGCACCTAAGTAACAAAGATGTTATAAGTTATAACTATTTTTGGCAGACAAAAGCAGTTCACTTATATTCCATGTCAGGCAGGCAAATAAAGCTTGTTAGTACGAGTAGCCTACTAGCCTCGGGCTAAATTAGACGCTAGGCTATAGAGATACATTTCGTAAATCAGGTGTGGATAATAGAATAAACAAAAACTTACCACAGTGAAACGTCTTGGTCCAATCTACGACTAACATCGCGGTCATCATTGGCTCCATCAGCTCCATTATCGCTTTCGGGGTCGGATTCTGGTTCAAATTGGTAAGGCAGCACTGACGCCATAATCGCCTAATTTACAAATGTCTGACGAGACGTTTCTGTCAGCGCCAAGATTCTAACTGCCTCAAAATTCTCAGCAACCGGGCGTTTCACATAGGGGTTGTAATACTGATAGATGTATGAGGAAAAATAATATGGCCGACGACGCTTCAACGTTGTAAATCAATTCTATTAGACCCAACAAATTAAATAATAAACAGTAAATAATACCATAATAGGGCCCCTTTAATACATTTTGATGTATTTTTGCCCATCCCTGCCAAGAGACATAGAATCACAGACAAGGGCATAGGTTTGGTCTCAGCTTCGGTGGGGACACAATATACTTTTTTGATACACATCATACCCCCACCACCTTGACGCCATCAGTAATATTGAATATTGTGCGATCATTCACATCAGTGGCGATTCGAGACTTTATCAACCCTCCACGCACGCACGCACGCACGCACACACACAGAGCCGGCCCTGTACCCACCATTCTATATACTCACACACACACCATTCTGTATACTCCGCTACCCACACACACCGTTCTGTATAGTGTTACCCACACACACACCATTCTGTATATAGTGTTACCCACACACACACCATTCTGTATACTCCGTTACCCACACACACACCATTTTGTATACTCCGTTACCCACACACACACCATTCTGTATACTCTGTTACCCCCACACACACACCTTTCTGTAAATTCTGATAATGGCTGGTGGCAAAGCAGGTCAGATGAGCCCTATTGTTCGCCTTCCCTTCAAACTGGACTGGGTGTGGGAGCTAGAGATCTAGCCATGCACCAGTGAGTGGATGTCTGTCCTCTTTCACATTCCCTGTCTCTCATTCTCTCTTTTTCTCTTCCTCTGTCTCTGACTCCCTCCCTCCCTCCACGCTGTTTCTCTTATCTCTCCCTCTCCCTTTACACACTTGGCATGTAGCATTACTGTGAGTCCCACTTCCCCCGAGACAGAGAGGGGTGTGTGTGTGTATGTGTGTGTGTGTGAGAGAGACCATAGTGGTGGGACTGTGGCTAATTAAAACATCAATTTGCAATCTCCATAACGACAGGTACCTCTTATTGCGGCCTTTTGCACTGGCTGAGTGTGAATGCGCGTCAGCCGGTCTGAAAATAGTCAGTCGATTACGACACCCCCTGCGCACTCCCATTAGACTTTTATTCCCTCTCAGCAGAATGTTACTTGCCATTGGTGTGTCGCAGCTCGGAAACCTAAACAAGCCGTGCTGGTCAAGAAGGCAAACACAATGTGGGCCAGGGTGTTTCCGAAGGAAGAACTCAAAGTCAAGTCCCAACCCATCTCCTCCGTGGCTTTAAATGCCCTTTGCCTGAGTTACTTGAAAATGCTCCTCTGCAATTACTGGTGCTACTAGGATCCTTCATGGGAAATTTTTCACATTTCACAGCAGGGAAGCAAAACCCCCTATCTTTTTTTCCTGCTCTAGGAAGGCCAAGTTTAAAAGGTCTTTGATGTGCAGTCACTCGCAGGAAATCCTCTCAGTTGCCTCGAGTGCGCTTGGTCTTGTCGGGCCTTGACCTGAAAAAGCTCTAAAAAAGACTTATTCTTTCGCTCTCTCTATCTTCTCTCGGTTCACACACACACACACACACACACACACACACACACACACACACACACACACACACACACACACACACACAATCTCTTTCCATCTTTTTTGAGTCAGAACATCGGGAGTGGCCTTGTCCCCTTGTCATTCTTTTTAAGACCGAACATTCTGGAGTGGTTGTGCTCTGGGTGGGAGTTCTGCCAGTCGCCCCAGGCAACCCACTGTCGTCATCAGGGTCGATCAGCAGCTCTCTGGCCTCTGGGTTTTCCCATCTGAGGCAGCGTGGGCTAAATCAGCACCACTGATGTCTTCCACAGGTGTGAGACTGTGGGGCTGGGCCTGAGATGATGGATGCAGAGACACGGACACCTGGAAAGAGAGAGAGGGTGTCTTGTTTGGGCCTGCTACCCTCCCCCTCCTCTTCCTCCTCCTCCATCTCCCCCTCCTTCTCCTCCTCCTCCTCCTCTCCTCTCCTCTGCTCCTCCTCCCTCTCTGCCATCCTTGTCCAGGTGGTGGTTGCGTGTCGGAGGTGATGAGTGAGATGGCTGAGAAGGGTGCCAAGTGAGCCCCATAGATCACATATCACTCTCACTCACCAGCACTGTTGCGGCCCAGCTCCAGCAACATGGCAGGTGGGGGTGGGGGGGTGTTTTTAGCAGTGGTTGCTTGACTGCCAAACACTTAGCTGTTTCACACTCAAACACATATACTCAACCAAAATCTCTCCCTCTCTTTCGCTCTCTCTCTATCTCTTTCTCTCTCACTCTCTCTCTGTCGTCTTTCTGTCTCTGCCACACTCACACACACGATATACCCCCACGCATACTTTCTCACACATTCAGAGAGAGAGCGAGCAAGAGAAGTGCTCTGACCTCCCATCTGAAGAGCTCTGAGCGTCTCCGGTATCGGGAAGGGCATTTATCACGGGGGATTTAATGTGTCAGGATATTAGGATATATAGTCCCGTTAGGAAGTCGGGGGATTGCTTTTAGAATGAGCTGCAGCGCTCTGAGGCGCAACACCATCAAGTGAAGCCCAGTACGGACCTCACCTGCAGAGGAACGGGCAGTTTTGTCAGCATACGCACACTGCAGAGGCCACTCACTGACACTGACACAGTTCAGCTCTTGAGCAGGCTAATGGGGTTGAAACCAGGATAAGTGTGTGTCTTATCTCAACTTGTGGTATTTCAAAAGGGAATGTTCCTTGCTTTGGGAAATTCCTGACTTCTTACTCATGCGCCCACAGTGTTTTTGAGGGATATTATGATCCATAACAAGGTCTTTTTTTAGCAACACTGAATCATTGGAGACATTATCCAGAGCTTTGTTAGTTCCTGTATTTGTAAAGTGTAGTGTTTACACTTCATCGGTCAGTGAATTCATAGAGACGTGCGTGACTAACTTCTAGCATTTTATGATAGCTTAACATCACACATGATAGCTTAACATCACACCACAGATGCAAATTAGTTAACTAGCTAACTCTGGTATAGAACTAGTTCTGTACATGGTCCCTGTCAACTAAACTAATAAACTAACTAAACAAACTAAATCTTTTAAGAAACATGTCATGAATATGAATAACTACAATCTGCAATAACTTTTGTTCCATTTGATGTGTAGGCTGGTTTTGTTTGTTTTGGTGTGAACCATCTTCTTTAGTATGAGACTTGCACGTCTCACTGGGAATGTATGGCGCAGCCTAGTAGTCTGCGGTTAGGATGACCTTTATCAGATGACGTAAATCAGAGACGAGAGAAGGTCCGCTGTTTATTGAAGCCAGCTCAGGAGAGGAGCCGTCAGGTCAGAGACCACAGCTGACCGGGCTGTCAGCACAGACTTATTGATAGAGGTAAGCTCTCAACACATGAGTCATGTCACAGGTTTTCACCTGGAGTAGATCGTACGTACTCGCTGATGTCTTGCTGACATAGTGCTGCGTTCGATAATATGCAGACTTTTGTCTGAATAAATGCATGCTGCTGTTCTAGTCGACTTGGCATTAGTGAGCGTGGTGACAGAACTGTGTCATTTTTAACATCTTCACTATTCCACTGTCTGCCTAAAATACATGCAGGCTGTCGTTCCCTAGAAGCCTCTGACGAAAGCAGAGGTCCGGGCTGCTGTGGGCTTATTTAAGCGAACAAACAGGGCGTTAAAGGTGGTCCATTTTAGTTCCTTTGTTTCCATGCGGGAGAGCAGTTTAGGTAAGCAGACACCGACACCGGCCTCTTCACATCATGGGTCATGAGGACCGGCGTTTTCACATGGACACAGAATAACAGCACTACTCGTTTGCCACCGGTCTGCCTGTAGCCAAAACCTGAGACCCTCCTGACGCATAGAATGTGTAAATGAAACACGTCCACATCCCAGCAACACTCCCCACCACCCACCCTCCTGCCCACCAACACCTCTGCCGACCCCTAGCCCTCCCACCTCTGTCCCGCGGTTTTTCTTTCACCCCAGCTCCAAATAAAAAACTGACGTCTTCCTTTGGAAATAACTGGTACGTGCAATGTTTACCACCAAGGTGTGGTGGAGTAGCGCGGTCCCAGACAGCTGATTGTAAAACGGCCGACACATAATCCAGCTACCGTGCAGGCGGGATCAGCAGCCGCTTGAAGTTTTTAAAGTTTGGGAGGCCTGGAAGGGTACCCTGGGGGGCCCGAAGCCAACGGACTTAAATCTGCAACTGTAATCCCCCCCCCCCCCCCTCTTAGGTTAATATTTCTAGATGCGGTGCATGCCGATCGAAGCAAGCAAGCAAGGTTCCTTCTTGGCTGGCCTTGTTTCTCGCTGGATTGACACCCACCGCAATTACTCATGCACATAGCATGCTACGGGTGGGGTTATTCTTAGAGCATGCCTGCCAATCAGTCACAGGGGAAAGGTTGGAGGGTCAAAAAATAAAGAGGTAACCAGTCTGAGGGGTTGTCTGCGCAGTGTTTACCGGAGAGGGGAGGTATTTTAAAACCCAGGAGAGAGCGCACATATTTACCGGGAGGGGGTTGGCCGACCTTGCCATTTGGCTGTTGGGAGAGGCACAGGACAGCAGGCAGCCGAGAGGATCTCCTCTCACTGGAAAAAAGAGAGAGAAGAAGAGAGTGTGTCTGTGTGTGTGTGATTTGTGTGCGTGCGTGTATGTTTGTGTGTAGGTGAGTGCCCCTGCACAACCTCAGTCACACACACACACACACAAACACTCGGCTCAGAGCAGCGAGGGCTGAGCCGGAGCAGCAGCAGCAACAGGAGGAGGAGCAGTGGGCTGAGTAGGGCTGTCCCAGGGACAGCCTCCCATCTGCCTGCTTGCCTGCCTGTGTGATTGTGTGTGTGTGTGTGTGTGTGCGTGCGTGTGTGTGTGTGTAGTGCAGGGATGAGTGCTCAGGGAGAGCAGCTCTCGGACTGGGCAGCAGTGGGAAAACTCTGCCCACGACTCTCCCTGGTCATCAGCAAGGCACTGGTTGCCCATGCTCTCACAGGACTTTTCTGAGACACACACACACTCACAGAGGAACTTGTTGCTGCTCGCTCTGTGCTCAGACGCTTTTTTTGACCTAAACAAATCCCCCCTCACTCGCTGGCTGAGTGACTTTCTGTGAACAGAAAGGGCAAGGGGGGGGGTTTGACGTTATCTTGAGAGGAACTTCAGCGAAGCTACATCATCCCAAAGGACCAGCACCTCCGTCGCCATGAGCCGATGGCTGAAGTGCACTTCTACATACTTTGTAGGTATCCGGCGGGATTTGAAGTGGCTTTTGAATTGTCCAGTGGGTTTGTTTTGTTTTATATGCAGACATGGGTGGTGGGGAAGGATGTGTGTGTGTGTGTGTGTGTGTGTGTGTGTATGTGTTTGTGCGTGGATGTGGGGGGGGCGGGTGTTATCAGTCACTCGGACCTGTCCAGTCGTTGGAACAATGTTTCTTATTTTCCTACAAAGAGTGTGTGCAGCCGAGAGCTGCAGTTCTGGGTTAAGGCTGCCATATGGTTCTCTGAGCAGCTTAAAGGCTTGTTTTAACTTGCTGTCGAGAGAAGATTCCCCACAGGCTGTTAATTTCTCTCCCTTCGTTTATTTAGCTGACCACGTTGTTGTGAAATAGGCATTCCGTGTGGTTAGTAGGTTTGCAGAAGTATGTGGCGAGAGTTTGTCGGTTATTTTCTCTAGTCGATTAGCAGTAGGAAGTATACTGCATCTGATTGTTTGGTTAAATGAATAACAATGGCTGGACTTGACTTGCTTGCATTCCCACGTGCTTTCGTTGCCTGACAGTTAGCCCATTTTAATCTTGGAGTTGTCAAGTCCTACACAGTCCTGTGTCTGCCCTCTTAGCCTGCTAACCTCATCTCTTCTGTGTGGGGTGACTGACGGTCTCTCTAGTATACTGGACTATGCTTGATTGCATCTTCTGAATATTTCCTGTCATTGTGTTTTTGTAACTAAACTTGAACTGAATGGTGTTTTGACTATGCATCTGTAATTCCCCCTTCAGAACACAGATTGGAACAAGTATGACGATCGGCTGATGAAGGCTGTGGAACGTGGCGAGGTGGACAAGGTGGCCGCAGTGCTGAACAAGAAGGGCATCATCCCCACCAAGCTGGACGTGGAGGGGAGATCTGCGTGAGTACTATCCCCTTAAACCTTCCAAAGCACCCCAAAACCCTAACTGATGCCTTCCCCAAACTCTAACTCTTATGCCCCCCCAAAACCATAACCCTGATGCCCCCTTACCCCATCCCTTCCCCAAAGCACCCCAAAACTCCTAACCCCGATGCCCCCTTCCCTAAGCCTTAATCAGCATTCAGCACATGCTCACAAAGGCCAGCTATGAATCATGGGTAGGCACCTTTCAACGCGCTGCCCGCGGCGACTCGCTGCATAGCCAGACATGGGCGCATTTCTGTTTGGTTAAGCAGAAGTGAATTGCGCTGTTATTCCTGTTTTCCTCCTGCTGTGGCCCAAAATGGAATGAAAGCCATGGAAGCTGTGGGTCACTCTGTAAGAATGTCTGCCTCCGCTGTGAGGAATAGAATGGTTGTTTGTTTTTTATTTTTGGCGGCCTTTCGCCGACAATGGTGTGCAAAACAAGGTCGGGGGGCATGCACTACCTACCGAGTGACATAGACTCCGCATGACATCACCGTTTTCCCCCTTCTGCCACCGCCTGCCCTCTCCCAATGACATCACCACAAACGGCTTTGCCCCCTCACCCTTCCCCTGCTCAAACCCACCCCACCCCATCCTGCATGCCAACGCCGATCTTTCCACCCCCCACTGAAGACCTGGCTAGATGCATGGGGACATGCACTGCCAGCTAGGTGCCCCCGGTGGCCACACATGGAAGTGATTAGGATCTGCAGTGGGGCTCCTGGCTTTTCCAGTTCATCCCTTTAGCTGGGATTGTGTTTGTGTGTAATCAGCTCTGAGGTCTGCTGAGGAAGTGCAGACTTCAGGGCAGGCAATGGCAATGGCTATGGCTATGGCTATGGGAAGCACACTGTGCTTCGTTGGGCTTGGCCAGGACTCCTGCCCTCTGGGGCAGGAAAGGAGTTAGCACACAAAGTAAAATTAGAATTAGGATTTGGTGAAATTGCAGGATTTGTCCCCGGTTGGGTTGAGCGGGACCGTCCAGCTGCACAAATGCAGACTCCATGGGGCTGCAGATTTTGAGCTGGCAGGTTATTTTTAAATGAAAGCAAACACAGTGGAGGCTTTAGCACTAAAACCTGCTTAGCTCCTGCACCTCCCACAGTAATTGATAGCTGTCAGATGGACAGTTTGTCTAACCACCCAAAGCCAGCCATACCTTTCCATAGTAGCCTCTGGTGTAGCTTTAATTAGCATTAGCCTGCTTTTTTGGACCTCCGCACTGGAAGTAGCGTGTTGAGGAGCTCGCTAGGCTCACATTGTTGTGTGTCTGGTAGTGAGTGTTAGATCTCAGGGGATATGACACTCGGTATTTTCAGCCGCACATGAGCTGCTTCTAGAACAAGTGGCCTGTGCTGCTGCTGGTAGGAGCAGGAGGGCCTGGACTCATAATAAGGTGACAGAATTTTGCAAGCCTAAATCAGGTGCGTTCGCCGCCATCAAAGACGCCATGGCAGATTGTAGAGAATCACAGCTCGGCACAATAAACACCAGTGTGACATATGAAGCCAAATTGTCTCTGGCAGCCCCCCCCTCCCCACCTCTCTTTCTGGCCCAGCGTTTGTGCGAGAGCTACGTGATGCTACGTGACTCACTGGAGGCCAACGCAGCCTTCTGATTTGAAGTCGTCCGTGACGGGCTTATTGTTCCACGTGCGCACGCTGCTGCAGCCGGGCGCTCTCGTTTGCCCAATTGCACAATTAATTACACATTCTGCCATTTAATTGGCCTCCCCCGAGCCCCTCTCCTCTGTAAAGAAACGGCAGACAATCGTGTTTGTTGAGCCCCCTCTGCTTAATTTTTTTTTTTTTTTTTTTTTTTCATAATTGGGATGATTCAGCAAATAGGCCTATGACAAAAAAAGACTGCAATGGTAGGCTTGATCTAGTGAAATCTCTCAGCTGTGTTCCTGTGTAACATGTCAGAGGCCACATCTGCTCATCACAGTCAATCAAGCACTCTCTCCCAGCGAATATGTTGATCTAATAATGTTTGTAAGGACCCCAAACCCTCTGTCTGACGTGCTGCTGGGCATAAGAACAATCAGAATTTCATCAGACCAGCCACTGACCACTTTGGATGCATTGCAGTTCCACAACTGTTAATAAAGCTGTTGCAGGGAATGCTAACTTGTTTTGCAAGAGGATTAAGCTTTACACCCACCTCCCCTTACTACCCCCCCCCCCCCCATACCTCCTCGTTTTCAAAAATAGAATAAATAATGTGGGGACTGCAGACCTGAAAGGCAGTCAGTGCTCTGGTGCCAAGCTAAAATGACATGTCTGTGGCTCCTGCAAAAGAGCCTGGCCTTTGGTCACAGTTAATGGCTGTACACTCTGAGCGGTGATTATGGCCTCTCTTGGCAAACAGCCCTGAAGGGAAAAACAAACCACAAAAGAACCCAGAGAATTGGACACGTCGAAAAAACCTACTCACTAGCTTTACAAAGTCCCACTGAGAGGACGGCGCAAGTTATGTGAATGTTGTCAGTAGCCGCTCTTGCAATAGTTACATTGAGGCAACAAGGGCAAAGAAAGTTTCTAATTATATCTGGTCAGAACTAGAATCCAGTTATTGTATATTTGTGCTGCCTGAGGTCTAAACAGATACAAAAACACGTGCTTGGGAAATGTGTGTGTGTGTGCGTGTGTGTGTTTGTGTGTCTTTGCGGGGCAGATTGGCAGGTCATGGTCTCGGCCGACACGCATGTCTTAGCCCCGTCTCCTTGCCATCAACGCAGCTTTTAATAACCGCTCCCAAAACGAGGTGGCAGTCTGCATGGCTCCTTGGTGGTATGTTTTAGGGGTTAATGCATAAACAAGGTCTCTGTGTTAGTAGGGGTGGGTTGGGGTGGGGTGAGGGGCGGGATGGGGTGAGGGGCATCATGTTCATTCACAAACTCCACCCCTCACCCGTCTCTCTGGTCAGTGTGTCCATGTCTCTGGCCAGTGTTTGTTTTTGCTGAGGCTCCATTAGTCTCAGGCAAATGTATTAAGTCTGTCCATTTGCCACCCACACGGGGGATAAAGTGAAGATGTCGTAAAAAAACAAGTGCGGATTGCGGTCCCCCTGGGGTCGCGAGGGGGAGAGAGGGGAGTTGGGTTTCCGTTGATGGTTCCCACCAGCTCTCTGGAGTATGCTGATGGAGTTGACCGCAGATGGCGTCAGTTTTCACCTCTCTCTCACTCTCTGGTGCTGTCTCTGTCTGTCTCTGTCTCTGTCTTTTGGTCCTCTCTCTCTCTGTCTGTCTCTGTCTCTCTGTTTTTTCTATCTTATCTCACCTCTCTCTGTGTCTATCTATCTCTCTCTCTCTTTCTAAATCCATCTATCGCTCTCGCTCTCTCCTTCCCTCCCTTCCTTCCCTCCCTTCCTTCACTCCCTCTCTTTTCTGTGTCTCTGTTTCCTTCCATTTTCATTAACTGTCATCCCCCATTCCCCATGGTCTCCACAGCTTCCACCTCGCCGCGACCAGAGGACACGTGGATTGTTTAAACCTCATCTTGAACCACAGTGTGGACGTGACTGCCACCGATGCCACTGGTGAGAGGGACTTCACAGAGCACTCCCACTCAAAAGCCCTTGTCTATTATATTCTAAGGACATTCTAACACTAGTCTTTTCTCCTTACAGGGAAAAATGCCCTACATTTGGCTGCAAGGAACGGGCAGTCATTATGTGTTCAGAGGCTCTTACAGGTAATGTGTAATCATAGAAAGAAACCGCTCAGGGTCCCCCCCCCCCCCCCCCTCCCACTAATTCTACACTTGGGAATAAACTGCTCTCAAACCTCCTCACTGTCCACAATTATTATTTGATTCCATGGCACTTAAGTTCCTTTGCTTTCCTCCTTTGAGAGTCAACGTTGTGATTACAGGATGCCACTTTTCTTTGGTACATTTGTTTAATAATATCCACTTCTCCTAAAATACCATATTTGGGGGTTCATTCTTACCCACACGGTTTTACAACAGCAGTCTAGCTGTGGCAGTAAGTGCTGTTGTATCTGTGGAGATTAATTTAAAGTCCGGTAATTGTTATTTCTTTGCAGCTTTCCACGTGTACTTTCTATAAATAGCACCCTTCTGGCCACCTCATTGTCTATTTAATAAAAACAAGTTGCGGATTCTCTTAGATAATTAAAATGACCTCCATCTAGCTTAATTAAATGGTCTGTTCCAATGTTTCTTGATTAGTACTATTGCTGAAGCTTCTATTCTATTGGTGTTGTTTCTGTAGAACCGTGTCCCTGTTCAGGCCTGCTCTTCATAGGCTGATTAAACCACACATGGCTCTCTGCAGTGAGCTCATGATTACAATCACATTTACAGTCATGCTTGGGCCTTTGGCACAATTAAGGAACTCTTCAGTTTTAAATGACAAAACAACTAGGACAAGCACACTGATTGCCATTACAGTGGCAAGACCAGTAGGACCGGAATAAACGCCCACGGGCCTGAGGTGATGTCAGGAGGCCTGATCCCGCCATCCCTGCCCACGCTGGTGGTCCACGGGGTTTGGTGCGGCGCAGCGTGGCGCCCTGTGCTGGAACCCGACCCCAGGTCAGGGGTAAATCCTCCTCCTCCTTCTGCCCGCGGGGTAGAGGATTGGGTTTCTCTGCCCCACAGTTAGCGCTAGGTCAGCTGACCATCACCAGTCAGTTTTGGGAGCCTGTTGCTAGAGAGAGCGAGGTTTTTTATAGTGGCCCCCGTGGCCTGTCACTCTGAGCGGAATCGCTCCACACTCCGCCTCCTCAGGCCTCTCGTCGGGGGCAGAACGGGGTCGCTATGGAGACAAGAATGCGGCAGCCACTTAGCCAGCTCCAGAGCCGCCATGGCCCGTGACCTGCTCGCGCTCTACTAGTTTAAATCACGTTGAGCACAACAGCCACACCACTCAACACATGTGGGCAAATATAGGCTCCATCACATTTCATATTGTCCGTCCAGATTTAGGCCCCATGACATTTTACAATGATGCAGTTCCACTGTCAAAAATGAACTACTACTGTTGGTGTTGAAATTAGGCTGTTGTGAAAAACAAAAAACTATCTTGTTACTTAAGTGTTTCCCTGTCCCAGAATAGGAGAGGCAGACTTTAGATGGCTGATTGTGTCAGTGGGAGTGTTGGATGTGTGGGAGTGTTGGATGAGCTCTGTGTGTGTCAGGCCCTCTGATGAGCTCCCATTTAAATCAAATCAGTCTCACGCCGTGCGCCTCTACTGTCTTGCAGTACAATTGTCCTGTGGGAAACGTGGACCTGCAGGGAAGATCTGCACTACATGATGCCGGTGAGAAGAGCGCTTTCTTTCTGTCCTCTCTTTCTTTCTGCCTGTGTTTGGAACATGCACTCATTCACTGTAGACCCTTTCACTCCGTTCCTAGAACAGAGGGTTTCCGGTTGAAACTATGAAAACCAACAAAGATAATTTGAAATGCAAATGAATGCGCCACAAAATGTCAACTCTAAAACTCAGCTTTCATTTTTGTTTGTTCCCAAGTTACCATTAGCTAATGTTGTTTTCTGGGTCACTAGGAATGCCTTAGGATCACACCTGTTTGCTTATGCAGTTGAAAGGGTCTATAGACCTCTCCAGAATAAGTCCCGCCTCCGTAACTTCCGTATCCATCCAACCTCCTGTAGATTTTTTTAGGATAATCCAAATTAGCAAACGCCATTAGAAAAGCTAATTTGGATTACCCTATGGCAAAACACTTCCAAAATGTGCACAACTGCAATCCAGAAGGCCTTATGGTAGAGGGTTTAGAAACTATTAAAAAGAACATTCGGGGTGGTGACCGATTAAAATTACTTTTACAAAGAGAAACATTCTACATATACAATCTACAGGCCACCGTTTACCCTGGGTTGAATGAAGAAATAGAATTTTTTTGTGATCATCTTTTCTCTGTATATATTAGCTTAGGCTTAACTGGTAATAGTCTTTCTCTATACCTTGTACTCTCTCTGGAGGCTTATATTTACGATGTATAGCCAGCCACCTAGTGGATTATTTTTTTGTCTTTTTTGTATGTGAACATTTATAGCCAGCCACCTAGTGGACTGTTCTGGCATGTTTCATGTGGTAATTCACCATATCACTCAGGTGTTTCCAATTAGCCTACAAAAGGGGAAATTGTTTGTCTGTGAAGCACACCCTGAAGAAGGCTGCTTGTGCCGCGACGCGTGGGTTGCTTCTCCCTATGTTTTTAAACGTTCTATGATGAATTAGCCAGTTAAATAAAGGCTTTTTATATTTTTGAAGAAGAGTGCCCTGGACCCCCTTTTTTCTATTTACTACTGGATTCCCGAACCCAAAGAGCACCTTCAAATTTCTGATTGGAACTTCCTGAGCACCCTGGACCTCTTTGTCTTTTCAAGACTCTTTATTAGGGTGTAGACGCCTGAATCAGGCTTTGTAATGGTATTATGCTGAGTGTGTTTCTTTTTTAAGCTTGGCTAACACCAGACCGCCTCCTAAATCTAAATTGAGATTGAGAATGGGTCTGAAAAGGCTTCATTACCAGCAGTGAAATTAAACTGAAATTGGTGCATTAAACTCTCACCAAATTGTTTCAGAAGTGCATCAAACACATTTTTTTCTTTTTGAATGGGTTTTAAATGCAGTTGTTTACTCAGTTCCAAAGAAAATACACGTCCATATCTGTTTAACCCTACTGTGCTCTGACTGCCTTCTCTCTCTCTTCCTAGTGATGGCGGGCTGTGCCTCCAGTGTTAAATTGCTCTGTGATAGTGGGGCTTCGGTGAACACCAGTGATTTTGTGAGTATCACTGTTTCCAGTCCCTCATTAGGGGGCGGACCTTAAAATGAGTCTGTCACACAGTTACCCTGTCACTGGGTTGCAATAAATACAATGAATATATGAGCACTTCTGCATTCCGGTGTTCATGACCAGTTTAACAACGAGGGGAAAAAACACTCATCTAGTCTCACTCAAAATGAACCCAAGCTGCGAATACGTTTAGCATCTCAGCACTAAACATTAGTCCATTTTCAGGTCCTTATTTTCTGTGTGGTTGGAACAAAGTGAATAATTAAATCAGTACAACAAGCTATTTCACTTTGTAGATTTTTCTTTGGTCATTGATGAGGTGTGTGTGTGTGTGTGTGTGTGTGTGTGTGTGTGTGTGTGTGTGTGTGTGTGTGTGTGTGTGTGTGTGTGTGTGTGTGTGTGTGTGTGTGTGTGTGTGTGTGTGTGTGTGTGTGTGTGTGTGTGTGTGTGCGCGCGTGTGCGCGTGTGTGTGTGTGCAGGATGGGAGGACTCCTCTGGTGCTGGCCACTCAGATGTGCCACCCACGGATCTGCCAGCTGCTGCTGGAGCGCGGGGCAGACATCACCGTCCGTGATAAACAGAACAAGTACGCCCGCATGTCATCCGTCTGCTCTCGCTACCCACACCCTCTTTGCTGAGTTTGCATTGCCCTGCAGATTTATGACTTTCAGATTTATGACGTACCAATCTACTCTACTGAAGTAAACACATACAGGGCGTAATACAGCTAATTTCTCCCTACTTCCCACATTGGGATTTATTAATTCCTTTTTTTTAACGAGGGATTGATTTTGAGAAACTGTTTTATATGGAGTTCATTTTATTGATTGGCCACAGAGTTGATCGACAGTAGAAGTAAAGCAGTAAGCTATGGTGAGAGGGTGATCATATGGCGTAGTATTTGTATTCTCATGACTGTTGCGCTAGCTGACAGTGGTCATGCTCAGCCTACAGTGGCAGTATATGGCAATATGTGATGGGTACATGGAAACAGTTTTCATTTGCAAACATCACACTGTGAAAATGTGTTCTCCGAGAAATTATAGAAGTATAGAAAATAGTCTGTGAGAACCTGATTAAAGTTTGATGGACAGTAAGAACAAAACTGTTACTCTCACCTTTTCTGCCATGCTATTTAAGTTGGCGTATCTTTAAAACGTGTGTGTTTGTTGTTGTTGTCGTCGTCGTTGTTGTTGTGGTGATGTTCCCTTAGGACGGCTCTGATCCTGGGCTGTGAGTACGCCTGTAGAGACGCGGTGGAGGTCCTGCTAAGAAGCGGAGCGGACGTCACCGCCACTGACGGCTCCGGCCACGACAGCTACCACTACGCCCGCCTCAGCAAGAACCAGGAACTGGTGGCACTGGTCAAGAGCTACTTGGACAGCACCAACAAAGGTAGGGATGCTATGCGACACCACGCAATGCCACCCTTGCCCTCTCACCTCAGCATTCTGCTACAGAGCAGAGTCTGGCCGTGTCTGCTGTATCCAGTGGTGAGCGGTTTCTTTTGGTGCAGCTCTGAAGGACTCCATTACGGTTGCCGTGGTGAATGAGCATGTTTTGGGATTCGGCAGGTGGACCCTCCTCAGAGAGAGCATTTAGATACACCACAGGCAGCCAAGCACAAGAAACTAGCCGCAGATAAGCAAAGCCCCAACAATACTGCCACACTGTACTGAACAAAGGAGTTTATTTTAATAGTATGGAGTGGAATGAAGTCCTAGGGTTGCCTGGATTGAATGAGCATGCTGGTTCTTGTTCATCCCTCTCCCTCCCTTCCCTAATGACAGGAAAGGAAAAGGCTTTGCACCTAGACTTATTCACCACTAAGATAACTCATTTGTCATATCTCCGTCATGGAGGAAACTACCCCGCTGCTTTCTGCTCCCCAGATCCCCTCTTTGGTCTGCGTACAAACACTTTTCACTTTCTCACACCTAAAGCTATTTTTGATCCACCAGTCAGTGGCGTTTCTGTGAGACACCGAGATATGTCGTGCTGTCGAGGCTGATGCTAGTTACTCGTTCGTTTGACAGACAGGTGATTAGAGGACGCTGGCCGGCGGGGGTGTGGACGGACGGCCAGAGTCCTATTGTGTCGTCCTAATTGAAATTCCCCCGTCTAGCACCTGTCAGTGTCTGGTTACAATCTGCAGTGGCGTTCAGCATTAGCATCCCTCCCTAATTACAGTGTAATTCTGTAATCACTGTGTTTGTGCTAGGGCTTTGCACACAGTCTATACGAGACCCAGGCAGTGCCGCTGCCTCTGCAGCTGTCCTCATTTCATCTCTCTCAAAGTGGTCTCTGTGCGAAAAGACTCCTCTGACTGACCAACGGCAGCTTAATTTGTTTCATTCGGTGTTTTTTTCTTTTTTTGATTCGGCCAAAATCTTAAATAAGGGATTTTGTTAATCGGCCGAACCTTCAAAAATCAGGATTCTGTGTTCCGCACCGTAGTTTTAATCTCCCTTTCTGTCCTTTCCAGCTAAAGAGGCTGCAAGGATGGAGCTGAAGAAAAGACAGGTGAGGAGCACCACCCCAACACTCCCCCCCCCCCCCACCCCCACCCCCCCAAACACACACGCGCGCACACACACACACACACAGATGTGATTACATTCCATAAGTACAGAGCAAATCAAACACTTGTGTCAGGTGGCACAGCACACTGGAGTGTTCTTCTATCATCAGTGCTCCCCTGCGATGCCTCTGCCGTCGGGCGCCTCATTATACAGGGTTATTGTTTTCATTAACACTGTTTTCTGCACAGGCTCAACACAAGCGCTCAGTGGTTAGGCTGTAATTGTTGTAGCGTTAGACAGCCGCTGAGGCATTCTAATGAAAATAAACGAAGCTAGTTTACTGGGGATTCAACAGGCTGCAGACAGACTAAGCGGCAGCCGTGTATGGAGCGAGGAAGACTGACCTGTGTGTATGTACACATAAGAGCTGAAGTCTCCCAGCTGTGGCCATTCTAAAGCTATATTTAAGTCCCATAGGTCCTACACTGCGCCAAGCTAAAGTTTTTCATCTGCTGTGTCAGTCTGCAGTAGAGTTGAACATTACCACCCCCTGGTGTTTAGATAGGGAATGTGCAGTCTGCACCCTCTGGCCAGCTTTCTGTCAGCAAGGACACTAACCAACAGCCATCTGTCTCTCTGCAGCAGGTGAGTGTAGAGCCTGCTTCAAATACAAACAAGGATCAGATGATACATGTAAGTTAAATCTTAATTTGTAAATATAGATTTGTCTCACTCAGCTGTTGCCTTAAGTTTCAAGGACTTCTCAGGAGAAACACCAGCATCTCTTGACAGTTTTTACAGTGCTGACATGTTTTGTTGCCTACTGTGTGTTTAGTGTTACTGGAGCTGCAGTGGGTGCGGGTGAGTGAGTTTGTTGTGTTGTGTTGTGCAGGACCTGGAGAGGCAGAATGAGAGCCAGCAGGAGTCACTGAGGAAGTTCCATCAGGAGCAGAGAGCCCTCATGGACCAGGTCAACATGCTGCAGCAGCAGCTCAGCCAGGTAGCGTGTCCAGTCTAGACCAGCCAGACACATAACACTGGGCCTCACCATGCCACATTGAATAAGGGAATGCACAATATTATTGGAAAAACATTGATATCAGCAGGTAACAGCTTAAAAATTGTGTTATTGGCATCAGCAGATAGGAACATTTCGGCCCATGTTCATGGCAGATAATTCGGCAAGGCACAATTTATTAGGATTTCAGACTAAGTCTCATGAAAATCTGTTCTAATAGGATGATATATTTTTTTTTTTATTATCTTTAATTTTTTTGTAGATGTCACTTAAAATATGTGCCATATTTTACTTCTACACCAACTTGAAATGATTTCCTTATTTTTCCATGAGTTAATGTTTGCATTTCTTGAAATATACATTGGGGTAGAATGAAAGAAACTGTTTTATGGCTGTATACAGTACCTAAACCGTCACAGTGAGAAACACTAAGAGTAGATTAACTCCAGTATAGCCTGTTAAAAGGAGTAAAAGAGGTGTGTGTGTGTGTGTGTGTGTGTGTGTGAGGTTGTGTGGCTCGATGGTGTTTTAAGCCCCCACCGTCGACTTCAAGGCAGCGCTGCGACTGTTGACTTCAGGGTTCAACCCATACCCTAACCCTAGTGCCTTCTATGCAGCACTGCCTGGAAGACTACTTTAGGGGCTTAAAACACCATACAGGGCGTGTGTGTGAGAGAAAATGTCGGCATATTGAATATCGTGCATCCCTACATTAAATATTTCCCCACTGTATATTTTTCCCCACTGTATATTTTTGGGGCTTTTGGCTTTGATTGGCAAGGCAGTAGGGATAGACAGGAACTGAATATGGAGCGGCAGATGGGAATGTGAGCAGGAAGTGACTTAGTGGGTTCATAGACCCAAATATGGTCGGGATGTTGCTGCTTGCGTCACAGCTCCCGTGGTGTCTGATATTTCACTGAGTTAGTCTTTTTTCACCTTGTAGGAGAAGTCCGCAATGGAGGACATCCACATGGAGGTGAGTGAAGGCTGGCGTCCTGGTGATTGATGAGGATGAGGATGTCAGCATTTTCTTGCTCACAAGCCCGGCGGTCCAGTAACTCTCTTCCCAGTGTACCCCACAGTGCTCTACAAACAGGATGCTGATGATTCTTTGTGTTTGTTTGACATGTACATGTAGAGGGGACAGCTCATGATTCTCTGTGTTTGTTTGACATGTAGAGAGAACAGCTCAGACATCTGCTCACAGCCAGAGGAGAGGATGGGGCTCGCGCTGTGGAAACAGTCAAGGTGCAGATGAAGTCTCATCTGGTCAGTGGCCAACACACACACACACACACACACACACACACACACACACACTTTTTAGCGCTCATAGACTATTCATGATGCTCAGGCCGCATCTAGCTGGCCCTGAACTCCAGGCTGACTGGTGGATTTGAATACTAAATTTCCATCTGATTTCTACAGGGGGATTATTCCGGCCAATCTGTTATTAAAGGTGAGCAAGCCCTCTGAATTGCACCGGCTACATCTGCTTTTAGGTGGGGGGCAACTTCTGTCTCTAATGAGCAGTGCTATGTTATTTGAAGCCATGCCGTGCTTTTGATCACAGATTCTCTCTGTCTCTCTGCTCCCTGTCCCCCAACCCTGTCTGTTTCTTCTTCCTGTTTTTGTACCGCTCAGGAAAAGAGAACATTCTGGTGAGGCAGTCCCACAGCCTGGATTCCGCTCAGGTATTGTGTGTGTGTGTGTGTGTGTGTGTGTGTGTGTGTGTGTGTGTGTGTGTGTGTGTGTGTGTGTGTGTGTGTGTGTGTGTGTGTGTGTGTGTGTGTGTGTGTGTGTGTGTGTGTGTGTGTGTGTGTGTGTGTGTGTGTGTGTGTGTGTGTGTGTGTGTGTGTGTGGATTCTGCTCAGGTACTCAGTCTGGAGCTACAGGGGCAGGTTTTCTATTGTGTGCTTTGCGTCTGCAGAGGAATGGTTGGTACCACCAGCGTTGCACTAGAGGCCCAGGAGCTTGGTTCCACTTTCAGAGTGTAACGCCAGGCTCATCAATGTCAGTTTGATATACCCTAGGAACACTTCAGACATTCTGACCAGTCAAAGCAATCAAAGTTTTTATAGGGACGGGAGGTTTCTGTTTGATATACAGAAATGAGTACCGCTACTTAACATCACTTAACAACAAGATAGAACGGTGTTTGTATTTGTAATAATAGTATTATTATGGTAAGTGCTGCGTTATGCCAAAGATCCATGATTACTGACCCTCTTTGGTTACGCTTTGCTGCTGACGCATCATTATTTCCAGTGTGAACCCCCAGTCTGATAGGTCAGAGGTCACCACATGGCTCAATGCCTCGATGCAGAATAGAGCAGATGGCCAGCAATGCAGTAATGCTGTGCATGGCCCTGCCTTACACAGACTGCTTGTGTCAGCCCTGTGCAGCTTTAGAGAGGTAGAGGGAGGCAGTCAAATAAGCCACCAGTCCTCATTTCAAACCATCAGCTCTTTGCCCCCTCAGGAAAAGGGGAGATTTGTGATTTCATTAGCTTTAATCCCCGTACTTTATTCTTTTTTTTTTCTCTCTGTGTGTTTGGGATAAACTTGAATTTGTGGTGGGAGCATTTTTTTGTGACCCGTATTGCCCTATTAGAGCAGTCTTATCCATCCCAAGTAAAAGTGTGTGTGCGTGTGTGTCTGTCAGTGTGTGTCTGTCAGTGTGTGTCTGTCTGAGTATGTGCCTGTGTGTGTGTCTATGTCTGTGTCTGTGTGTGGACAGACAGATGGATGTGGAAGGTCAAAGCTTGCCTAGTTAAATGTGAGCTGGTTCCTAAATGTTGCACCGTGTCTCTCTGTAGGTCCTGCAGTCGTCGGTGCCGACCCGTTCGGTGTCGCGCCCCCTGGAGCTGACAAGGACGCCATCGCTGGTGGCGTCGGGCGGCGAGGCGGAGAGCCTGCGGCGGGAGCTGGACGCTCTGCGGAAGAAGCAGGAGGCGTCGGAGGAGGAGACGGCCCAGCTGCAGGCGGCGCTGAGCCGTAAGGTCCAGGAGTGCGAGGAGCTGACGCAGAGCCGCGACGCCACCAAGCGCGACGCCGACCTGCAGGTGCGGCAGCTGGAGGAGGCGCTGGGCGACGTCCAGAAGAGGATGCTCGACTCCGAGGCCAAGGTCAAGCAGCTGCAGGCCCACGTGGTGGCGGTCAAGGAGCACCTGAGCAACCAGCTGGTGGAGGATCTGAAGGCGCAGCTCGGCGACGTCAAGGCCAAGTACGAGGGCGCGTCGGCGGAGGTGGGCCGCGTGCGCAACCACCTGAAGCTGAGCGAGAAGGCGCTGGAGGAGTACAAGAAGAGCGAGGGCCAGCTGGCCGTGGAGGCCGAGCGGCTCACCCAGGAGCTCAGCGTCCTGAAGGACGAGCGCGAGGACATGGCCGAGACCCTGATGGACATGGAGGCGCACGTCAAGGAGGTGGAGATCCGTCTGTCCGCCATGGTGCCCTCCGAGAAGTTCGACAACATGAAGAACCTGCTGACCAACGCCGTGGACGAGAAGGAGAAGCAGATAGCCGAGCTGAGGGAGGACTACGACCGCGTCCTGGAGGAGGTGGCCGAGCTCCACAGGGAGATGGACAACCGCAGCGGCCCGGCGGCCATGACCGTCCCCTTGCAGGAGCACGAGCGCGTGAGGGCGGCCCTGGAGGAGCACAGCGCGTCTCTCAAGAGGAAGCTGTCGGACATCACCGCCAAGAGCCAGGTGCTGATCCAGGAGGTCGAGGAGAGCGAGGAGGAGCGGGAAGTCCTCCGGGAGCAGCTGGAGGACCTCCGGGACCAGATCCAGAGCGAGTTCGTGCCCCTCCAGTCCCACGAGGACGTGAAGAGGTCACTGGGCCGCGCGCTGGACGACCTGAAGGAGAAGCTGGCCGAGGCGGCCGAGAAGAAGCGGCTGGCCGAAGAGGAGCTGCGCAGGCTCCAGGACGAGAAGGCCTCGCTGTGCGAGAACGTCACCCTGCTGCAGAGCACCCACGTCGTGTCCAGCGAGCGGCTCCAGAGCGAGGTGGGCGCGCTGAGCGAACGCAACACGGAGCTGGAGCAGGAGCTGGACGCCATGCGGCGGGGGAGCGACGAGCGGGAGAGGCAGCTGAGCGAGGCGCTGGCCGAAAAGGAGGCCCTGGAGCAGAGTCTGCGGGCACGGGTGGTGTCCAGGGAGGACCACGAGCGAATGAGGGCGGAGCTGACCGTCGCCTTGGAGGAGTCCAAGAATCAAATCTCCACGTTGGAGAAGAACGGGCAGGCGAGGGAGGAAGAGTTGCAGAAGGTGAAAGAAGAAAGTGCCATGTTGAAAGAGGAGCTTGAGAAAGTTCAGACGGTGTTCGAAAATGACTATATCAGCCTTAGTGACCACCAAACGGTCACCAGCACGCTGAGCAGTGCCTTAGCTGAAGCTGAGGAGAGGGTCAAGGAAGCGCTCTCCAGACATCAGTCGGCTCAGGACGACACCGTGAAGCTGCACGAGGAGATCGAAGCGCAGAAGAGAGAGCTGGATACGATACAGGAGGCTATTCACGTGAAGTTTGTGCCACTGTCTGTCGTGCAGGAGAAAGAGAGCGGCTTTGAGGCCGCGCTGAAGGACTTGAACGAGCAATTGAGCGAGATACAGGAGAAGTACGACCAGGAGAAGACGGAGAGCGAACGTCGGAAGTCTGAGACTGAGCGGCTGGAGGCGGAGCTGCAGGAGGCCCTGCAGAAGCTGGAGGCCGACCTGGAGTCCGGCGAGAGGCAGCTGGAGGCCGAGGCCGAGCAGAAGGGTCAGTCGGAGGAGCTGAGCCTCAAGCTGGTGGACCTGGAGCAGCAGTACAAGGAGGTGACGGTGCAGCGCGCCGAGCTGGAGGAGCAGAACGCGCTGTGCGCCGCCGAGATCCAGGCGCTGCAGCGACGCCTGGAGGGGGAGTATGTGCGGCTGGAGCGCCTGGAGGCCACGCAGCAGGCGCTGACCGACAGCCTGCAGCAGGCCCAGGAGCAGTGCCAGCAGGCGCAGGCGGCCCAGCGGCACGAGGCCGAGCGCGCGCGCCAGCTCGAGCGGGAGCTGCAGAGCCGCGGCGCCGGGCAGGACGCGGTCAGCGCCGCCCTGGTGGCCGAGCAGCAGCAGCAGCAGGAGGAGGCGCGCAGGGCGCTGGAGCAGGAGGTGGCCACGCTGCGGCTGGCGCTGCGCGAGGAGGCGGAGGGCAGCGCCCAGCGGGCGGAGGACGTGGCGGCGCTGCAGAGCGAGCTGCTCCGCGCCACCCAGGCCCTGGAGGAGCTGCGCGGGCGCGAGGAAGGCGAGGTGGCCGCGCTGCGCAGCGACAAGCAGCGGCTGGAGGAGGAGGTGCAGGAGCTGGGCGAGAGGCTGTCGGGGCTGGCCGAGCGGTACGAGGAGCTGTACCGAGAGACGGCCCGGCGCCGCGACGCCGAGACGCAGGCGCGCGCCGAGGCCGACTCCCTGCAGGCCAAGAGCACCACCATCGAGGGCGAGATCCGCGAGCTGAAGGAGCGCTACGACGGCTCTCTGCACACCATCGGCGAGCTGCAGAAGAGGATCCAGATGTCCTCCGAGCAGACCGAGGCCAAGGACAAGCGGGTAAGAGAGGAGGAGGCCTGCTCGCGCTCTCCTCTGCAGTGCGCTGCACTGTCCTGCAGTTAGCCTTAATCACTTCTGACACTGCAAGTGGCCATACAGGCGTGGGAAGCGGCAGCTGTAATAGCGCGAGTGTGTGTGTGTGTGTGTGTGTCTGTGTGTTTGCATTTGTGTGTGTGTGTGTGTGTGTGTGTGTGTGTGTGTGTGTCTCCCTCAGATCACAGAGCTCCTGGCAGACGTGGAGAGGCTGAAGCAGGCGCTGAACGGTCTGTCCCAGCTGGCCTACTCTGGCAGCGCGCCCAACAAGAGGCAGGCGCAGCACATTGATGCTCTCCAGGCCCAGGTTAAAAGCCTGCAGCAGCAGCTGGCTGTGAGTCCACAACCCACCCCATCCCTGCTCAAAGAGCCCCGTGTGTGTGTGTGTGTGTGTGTGTGTGTGTGTGTGTGTGTGTGTGTGTGTGTGTATGTGTGTTTGCGTTTGCGTGGTCAATCAAACCAACCCTCACCCATCTCTCCCCCCACCTTGGTCCAGACTCACCCGTTCACTTTACACACACAGACACACACACACACACACACACACCAGGGCTGCCTTGTGTCAATGCAGGCATCAGTATGCAGAAGTATAAGCTGGAGAAATCAATTACAACACGTTCTCCCACCTGGGGATTGGACAGACGTAAGCTTGTCTAATCCACAAATAACTTACATGAGACGTGCTGACCACACTCACTGACTGTGGCATATTTTTTGGTTGTTTATGTTGAAAAAATGAGTGTGCGTAACTGCGCCGCTGTTTCCGTGTCAGAGAAATGAGTGGATTTGACATGTTTATATGCGGCTTGCCTTCAGGAGATCTGGCTCGCCACTGGGCAAGAGTTTCCCTGAATTAAAATCTACGTCTAACTGAGACAAAACTGTTCAAACTTTAAACTTAACTTGTTATTAAACTTGGGGTCAAACAAGGCAAAGCAGACAGTCAAAAGTTGACATTCTAGTGATGTAATTGATAGAGGTGTGAACTAAAACACCATTCCTCCTGTCAATAATAATTAATCTTTCAGACACTCCCTCTCAAAGGAAATGATTGTCAGGAAGCCAGTAAAACACCTGCCTCCAGGTCAGAGCCAAATCAGAAACAACCTGCAGGGAATAACCTGCAAACTTTTTTTAAAGACCAGAAACTGGTGTCCAAACTGTTGTGCAGATCAGGTTGTCCAGGAGGATGCGTTGTGGGCAGTGACTGTGACTGGCCCCCTCATTTCCTTTTTAGAGTTCAGGCTTTAGCCTGAGAAGGCAGCGAGTGGCAGTGAGTGCGCTTCTATACATAGCCTGTGCTGGCTCAGTTTCTCAGTTGCTCCGGGAGGAGATCATCAGAGAGCCCCAGACACCTCTGATTCTCTCTCTCTATCTCTCCCTCTCTCTCTCCCTCTCTCTCTCTCTCTGTGTCTCTCTGTCTCTCTCTCACACAACCTATCTCTCTCACTCCCCCCCCTCTCTCTGTCTCTCTCACTCCCTCCCTCTCTCTGTCTCTCTCACTCCCCCCCTCTCTCTGTCTCTCTCACTCCCTCCCTCTCTCTCTCTCACTCCTCCCCCCTCTCTCTCTATCTCTCTCTGTCTCTCTGTCTCGCTCTCACACACACACTCTCTTTCACTCCCTCCCTCTCTCTCTTTCACTCCCTCCCTCTCTCTCTCTCTCTCACTCCCCCCCCTCTCTCTGTCTCTCTCACTCCCTCCCTCTCTCTCTCTCCCTCCCACAGGATGCTGAAAGGCAGCACAGGGAAGTGGTCTCAATTTACCGAACTCATCTCCTCAGTGCCGCTCAGGTAACACCACCCCTCTGCTTTGTGTGTTGCCTACTTGGAAATCAGGGCTGTCATGAACAATTTGTTCCAGCCTGGGAAAAATTTCCCAGAACGTTTTCCCAAACACGACTGTGTTTATATGGATAAGTGTGGATATGTATGTGTGGTTGTGTGTGTGTGTATTTATGTATGTATATATGTGTGTGTGTGTGTGTGTATGTGTGTGTATGTATTCAATGGTCTATTCGTGCAAACATTCGCTGTCCTCTATTTTCAGCTTGAGCCCATGTGATTCTCATGTGTCAGAACTTGAGGGCCGTAGTATTGCTGTCATCCCACAGCTCAGCATGAGGGTCCAGACATGTTTACCAGTGGCTGAAGGGATGGATTAGATGTAGCTTACATGTGTAGAGAGTTAAGGAATTGCTGGCTGACTGGTTGAGGATTTAAATGAGACTTATTTAATGGTGTGTGTGTGTGGTCTCTCGTAGGGGCACATGGATGAAGACGTCCAGGCGGCTCTACTGCAGATCATCCGTATGCGGCAGGAGTTTGTGTGCTAGAGGGAGCGTGGTGGGAGCACCAGCATTCACCCAGCATCCCACAATGCACTGCACAGCCACATGTGGGCCCACCCACGTTGGCGTCAAGCATCATATGCCTGTCCAGGGTCTGTAGAGAGCCACATGTAAAGGAGGTGACCAGGAACTTTGGGTTAACAGCCACTACATGTTAGTTTAGCATGTGCAGTATTAGCAGGTGTTGGGAGTGATTCGATCACGTTAGACGAGGTTTGTTCAGGGCACTCAGGCGTGCATGTGAACACATGGCTGGAAAGTATTATAGAAATGTGAGTGGAAGTGAGGAAAGAGAGGGCAAGTGCAGTTCTTAAAGCAAAGGGAGGGGGTAAGGGAGTGAGTGGAGGGGGGTGAGGGAGTGAGTGGAGGGGGGTGAGGGAGTAGAGGGAGGGGGTAAGGGAGGGAGTGGAGCGCCTTGTGGCTGTTTAGAGGGGGTATGAGGTTGGCGTTATGGGAGTGTGAGTGTAGTTTTTGGCAATCGAGTCACGTCAATGTCATGACGCCTCTGACGGGATTAGAAGTTACGGTCTACTTTCCCTCCGTGGTGCCCTCCTTTGACCCTCCACATAGCCACACACACACACACACACACACACCCCGCCCGCCTGCATCTGCAGACTACCAACCCCTCACTCTTCCCATACACACACACACACTAACACACACACACACACGCTAGAGAGAGAGAGAGAGAGAGGAGGTTGTAGCTTCTCCGCCGCCTTGCCTTGCGCAGCAGACTGGGAGCCGGACTCCCACCACTCATGCAGAACCCACACAGTCATATGAGCACCTCCACTCTCACGTCCCTACCAGTGTCCCTGGGGTATCCGCCACAATGACTTTAACCTGCAGGTCCAAACCAATCAACACACTCCACACGTCTCCAGTGCTCCGACTCTGTCAGGCTCTCCCTCACTCCATTTTTTCATTCCTCTCAGCGGCCCTGTCTCACTCCATCATATCTCTCTCCTCCTCATTCTCATCCTTTTCTTCCTGTCTTTTTCACCTTAGTCATACGCTTCATCTATGTTCTCTCTCTCTCACTGTCTTACTCTCTTTCTGATCTCTCTCTCTGAGGGGGGGGGGCGTCATGTGCTGAGACGCAGAGTCTGTCTCTCTCTCTTTCTCTCTCTGTTTGTATTTCTCTTACACACTCAAACACGCGCGCGCGCGCGCACACACACACACACACACACACACACACACACACAAGTGGTGGGTCCACAGCATTATGTGTGGTTCACTCTGGATGTCAATGCCGGATTTGGGTCACAGAATGTTAATAGTGTGTCTCCTGGTTAAGCGAATGGGACTTTGATTGCTTTCTGGTGCCTTGCGGCGACACAGCGTCCTCCCTATCCCAGTTGCCTGCCTCCTGCCAGTGGGACAACAGCCCCCTCTAGTGGTGTGACTTGGCTGGCCAAGTTTAGTACTTTTACTCCGGGTGAAGTTACTTGAGTAGCTCTCATGGTTATTGGGTTTTTTTTTCCATGTAGGGAGATTTTAGGCATTTGAGAGTCTTCATTTTTTGCCTGCAAACTGATATATTTTTTCATGGCTTTTTAATATGTTTATTAAACCCTGTTTTGAGGTAAAATATACAGCAGGTCTGGAGTTAGTTAGAGTTCAGGACGCAGGACAGTCATTGAATCCCACGGTAGAGGTGGTATTCATCTCTTAATGCAGTCAAAGGCTCTCGTCAGCTGATCAATCAGTTGTAAAAGCGAATGATTTTTTAAAACAATATATTTCATGATATTCACTTCTCATGGTATCCGTTTATAATGCAGTAATATTGACTAAACTGTTTTAAATGACCTCTGATTGAATGTTTGACCTAACATGATTGGGATTGATATGTTTTTATTTTCCTTTTGAGAGTTAAAAAAATAATTTGCATTAATACAATATATTACCAATGTCATGATTTCCATCCACTACTGGTCTTTAACAGGCGTGTGTTGTGGTTTTATTTAATGTTTTTTTTTTTTTTAGTTTTACAAGTTAGTCAAACATCAATAAAAGTGCCTATAAAACAGAAATGTGTTTCTGTGTGTGTCTGTTGTAAAAGGGGTATTTAGATAATTGCCCAATTGATTAATCAGTATTCCCTATAAAAACAGAAATGTGTTTATGTAGATGTCTGTAAAAGGGGTATTTAAATAATTGGCTAAATAATTAATTGGTACTATGTACGTCACTTTCCACAATGAACCATATTAAAGGCTGGGTTAATTGTTGAGGTTAATGGTATGTAAAATAGTGCCATGACGCACATCTGTCATTGCATATGTCTTTAATAATCTAAAAGAGCATTTGAGCTTTCTTTTTTTGAAAGAAAAAAAAAAGTCTCATCTAAACAGATGTTGGCACTGATTGGTTTTGTTTACGTTAACATGCATTGTTGTTTTGATTGAACCAAATTACCACTTGTTAAAGTAGTGGGCTTTTGACATCCATTTAATGTGTCCCTGACATTTGAACCATATGACTGAGCCATCCCCCCACTAGGAGCCATGGAGCTCCAGACCGATCAGATGTTTGTGTGGGTACATACTGTATGTGTGTGCGTGTTTTCTGTTTGTTCTGCCTCCAAGATATAAAGTCTCAATATTTTGATTGTCAGCGACGGTGTTGTTTGATGATGTCTCGTGGGAGTTGAAAGTTCAGTCCGTTTGAGAAGTATTATTGGCAGCACTGTAATGATCTCCCTCTGTTCCTCCTAAACAGAAGCATCTGGAGGGAGCTGCTCTCTACCAGGCGCCCCCCCCCCCTCCTCATAGCTCTCTCTTGCGAGTGGGTGCAGTGCAGTGCATGTGGTTTCACTTGAAACACAATCACAAGAGGAATGAAAGGGCCTCTCTGGCACGGCTCCTCGGCTCTTATCTTGCACCGTTTGTGGATTTGTACTTTTTTGTCTCGCTCTCAAAGGGGTTGATTTTCCTCAGGTGCTGCCAATAGCCCACGCCGAAGTTCAGAGCCGCAGTAGTGGGGGTGGGGGTGGGGGTGGGGGGGTAGTAGCCGCAGCCTCATCCCCATCTCCATCCCCATTCCCACCGCCGTGGTCTCTCTGTGAAGGGGAGGTTTTGTGCAAATGTGGGCCAGAAGCAAGGGGGTGGGGGTTGTTGTCAGAGGCTGTGTCATATGGAAGTGCTCTGCAGAGATCCGTTTGAAGTCCGGTGGGCCCTTCACGAGGACACCTTTGGCCCCTTCCTGTACACCAGCCGACAGTTTAATTGCCGGAGTTTGCCGGGCTGCGTCATTGTTTTGAATCTTCCACATTCATCAGTGTAATGGCTTGTTGATGGTCCTAGCCTTGCTGTCATTCTACTCATGTTGCATGCAGCGTGTGGATTCAAACTACATTTCTGTTTTTCTTTCTTGTGTTTTTTGGACCCAAAATGAAAGCTGCACAGACTGACAACACCTTGCCCTGTCCTGAAGACCTTTTAATTACTCCAGTGTTTGCCTTGTATTTGATTACTTTAAGGAACCCAAAAAGCCCCAGTCTCAGATGTCCCAGCCCACCTCCCCTTCTTGGTTTTAGTACCCTGCTATTTGCGGTCTGCTCTGTATAAGCTGTTCTCAGCAATTATGGCAAATACAATTCAATCTGTTTGGAGATTTTCCTTTAATCTCATTTCCAGGCCCGTAACCAGGAGCAGATGCCCACGCTGGCTCTTCCTTAAAACATTAATCATCTCCTTAAGGATCACAGCACTTGTGATGCCATTTAACAGTCTAGCCCCCCTCTCCTCCCCTCCTCCTCCTCCCCCTCTCCTCCTTTCCTCTCCTCCACCATGTTGTAGTTTGAACAAAGTGGTTTGCAAGGGGCCCCCTCCTTTTCCTCTCCTTCTCTCCTTCTCCCTGGTGTAGTTTGAACGAAGAGGCTAGTACGGAGCCTCCTCTTTTCCTCCTCATCCTGTCCTTTTCCTCCTCTCCCCCTTCTCTTCCTCCACAGTGTAGTTTGAACAGAGTGGTTTGTAAGGGGCCCTGTGCTGCTTCTCATGTGGTTTGTTACCTCCCTCAGTAGTCACCACGCCGCTGTGCCTGGCCCCCACTGCAGCTCCAGCTCGGGCTGTGACTCGGCCTTCGTCACCCCACCCCCATGGCTGGAGACCTGGAGACCCATCCACATGTCATACAAATTGTTTGCTCACTGTGGGCTCTGTTTCCTCTCTCATGCCCCCCACCCTCCCCTCCTCACCTCACCTCAACACCACCACCATTACAACCCCCCCCCCCAGCCCCCCACCCCCCGCACACTTCGACCCCAAGCCCCTTTGTTCTTTCTCTTCACCAACCCCCCCCCCCCCCCCCCTTTAATCCCGTTTGGGTCAGTTAAAGGGTTCCTGCCATGTCTGTTTCCTCTTTGGGCTGCCGACCGCATCTCTGTCAGTAATAGGCCATTAGGCAGTGCCTAGGCGGCCCGAGGCCTGGCCTCTCTCATTAGTCCCACAGGGCTCAGGCGCACTGCTGCTGGCCCTGCCTGGACCCGGCAGCTCTTTAATGTTTTTGCAGAGTTCCAAACACTTTGTTGCCTCAATAAAGTTCATTTATAGGATAATAAGACTCTGGAGAACACATGGTGCTGATTTGAGTGGGATGGCTTCAGTATGTCTCCCACCTCCCTCTCTCCTCTCTCTCTCTCTTTCTTTCTTTCTTTCTTTCTTTCTTTCTTTCTCTCTCTCTCGTGTCTGATCCCGCTCTGAACTGTGATTCGATTCGCACACCTGAGACCACATGCCAAAAGAGAGTAGGGTGTGTGTGTGGGTGTCTGTGTGTGTGTGTGTGTGTGTGTGTGTGTGAAGGGGGGGGGGGTTGCCTTTTCATTTCCCAGGATTTACTGGCTGGCTGGAAGAGAAGGGACTGGTAAAGCCCATTAGAGGACAGCCCCCAGCAGCCTCGGCTCGGGGGGGGGGGGGGGGGGGGGGGGGGCAGCTTTTATGTGCCGAGGGAGCGTGCGCCCATATCTGTGTTCAATTGTCAATTGTCTGTCCTATAAATCAGCATGGCTTGGTAGGTAAATATGTGTATGTACACATGTGCTCATCAGACCCATGTCCCATTTAACTTGTCCAATGTTTGAGGCCTGTATGATCAGAACACGCACACACACACACACATGCACACACAATTCAAGAAATCAAATTTCTTCCTTCTGACTCAAAACATATGCAGAACCACACCATAATTACGCTTTGGGTGGGGTGTGTGTGTGGAGGGGGGGGGGGGGGTGGGGTGTGCAAGATGTAGCCATCTTTCCTTGAAATGCAATAAGGACACTGTATACACTGCACGCTAAACGGTTTCATCTGAGCTCTATGTTTTTCTTTTTCCCTCATTAGCTCTTGGTTAACCGCTAATGCCTGGTGTATCCACTCTCCCTTTTTATCCACACCCCCCCCCCCCCTGTAGAACCTACCGAGAACCAGATGCAGCTCCCACGGCTTGCAGCCCAACTTCTTAATAATCCCCGAGCCTGAACGGAAAATCGGCCCATTTTCACATGTCTGCTTAGGGCCCGACACATGAGGCCGTGTCGGTGGTTTTAAAGGGATCAGCTTGTGGACACACTGGCCTGGTGCTTGGAAACATATCCGAAACCAGCGAGGGGCTTTTTATCGTCTTAAAAGAGCTGGGGATAGGCCTCTCACAGACTCTCTCTCACTCACACACACTCTCTCTCCTTCTCTCTCTCTCTCTCTAACACACACACACTCTCTCTTTCTCTCTCTCTCTCTCACTCACACACACACACACACTCTCTCTCTCTCTCTCTCCACGCCCCTAGACTGTGTGGACTAGGCTGTGGTTATTTCCAGGCTTGTTAAGAGGAGAATTGGGTGAAACACTCGGAGTGCCACGCTGTCCTGCTGATGGGGCCGTGCCAGCGTGGGCTGCCGGCCCGTTGTGGTGTTTCAGCGCGGGGGGAAGCCAGAGGGCAGCGGCGTGCCAGTGTGCGTGAGAATCGCCCGTCATTACCCGCGGCTGTTGTTTTAAGGCCAGAGCCAGCGCCAAGGCCGTAACTCTCCTTTCAAAAGAGCTTCTGTAACAACCACAAGCGCGGCCCGAACAGAACAATAAAGCAGAAACCTGTCATGGAGATGAAATGGAACGTTCGAGAACCCAAAACCAGTCCAACTGTGTACACTTTCATGCATAGTAAACTGTCACAGTGCGTTAAGCTGGGGCTATTTGTTACATGTGGTCTGCCGCTGGTATTTTTAAGACCTCTGTGTGTGCACATTGTGGTGATTTCTGACTTCCAATTCAAGCCGAGCTGAAATCACAAAGGGGGAGGGGGGGTGGGGGGTGGTGGTGGTCGTCGTCTCAGTCGCGCGACATGTCACGAACATGTGAAACCGTTGTTGTTCTTTCTCCCCCCGCAGCCAGTTGTACCTTCATGTTCCGTTAGCCCCTGAGTAAACACAGCCTGGCCTCTCTTTGGGGCTGACATGTTTTGCCGCCTTTTCGGGGGGGGGGGGGGGGTCCTGTCCGGCACTGAGAAGTGCAAGGGATGCCTAATGACATTCACAATGCCCCCCCCCCCCCCCCCCCTTAAAGCCCAGCCTTGTGATTTACCCCTCCAGCCAAGGAGACTCCCTGGCCAGTTACCCTCAGGTAAACTGACACTGCAGTCAGTCCTCGTTGATCATTAAGGTGGTTTGGGGTGCAGGAGAGAAACACAAGATGCATTTGCTATACAAGGCCGTAGTCACACAATCCAATTAGGGACATAAAAGCCCTCTCTTCTGGGAAAGGAATTCACAAGACGTAAACAGCCTGTAAAGTGGAAAACTACATCTGTGTTCGTTTCTTGTGCTGAAACGCCGCCACATTTGGTAATCTTTAACGAACACTCCTTCAAATAATCAAAAACATTTTAGGAGTCGGGGGAAGAAAAAGAATAAAAGACGGGGGAAAATCAATCCCATCTGCTTCTCATCACTGCAGCAGTGTTTTAGAGGATTTCTGTACGAGGCTTAGGTGGACGACTTACCTCACTCACTCCCGCTCTCACATGAACTGTCAGTGGCGTTTAGCACTAAAGCATGCGGTTCTTGTGGCGTGCTGTGCGCACGCGCGGTGTCCTCTGAGCGGAGTGGGTGGGACCGCATGCCTGCTGCTCTACAGAGAGCCGCGTCCATCCCACCCCATCGGCGGTGACCGCATCACCACCGCTCATCATAACTCTGAGGCAGAAATAATCCAGTCATTTCTAATTGAGCCTACTGAGGGTTCCACCTCAGAAGAAAACACCCCTCTCCTGCCTCCATTAATGAAGGAGCTCTTTTGATGTCTCTGAGAGAAGAAGGTGGAGAGTGATCCCCGCTTACTGGGCTGAATTTTTAATTAAATTACCTTTTTTCTTCTCTTCTCCCACCACCACCTCCGCCGCACCACCACCACCACCACCACCACCGCCGCAACACCACCTGCCGCCTTCCTCCCCTTCCTCATTAGTCAAGGTACTGGGTTAACACCTTCTAATGTTGCTCTAAAACGCTCTAATCTCTTTGCTTTCATCTGGCTCTTTTCTGCAGGTTTGCACCCCTCTGATTGCTGACTCGCTCGTGCTTTGATTGCACCTTTAAGCTTTAAACCTGTCGCTTTGAATTTAAATGCAAATTCCCTGATTAGCTGCTTCCGCAGCGGTGCCTGGGTTTTTGCGTGCTATGCCGCTGGGTCCTGCAGGGGAGGGTCTGCACTCACCTGATCTCAATGTTGTTTTGGTCCTTTTTTTTTCTCCTTCTGTTTTTTTTGTGTGATTTTTCTACCGATGAGCCCAGGCTCGGCACGGCACGGCACAGCTTGGCAGGACTGGCTGTTATGGGCAGGGGGAGTCCAGTCCAGGCCTTTCATGTCCTCCGCCTCACAGAGAGAGCCCCCCACCCCCCGCTCTGAACCTTTCAAACGGCTGCTCTCAGAGAGACCAAAGGGAAAATATTTGTTAGTCATATGCACAACAAATATTTTACGCCAACCTCTGTCAGCTCCTGTTGATGGGAGACTCTACTCCTTCATGTGCAAAGCCCCCCTCTTACTATACACAAATCTCCCACTTTAGGATGCCCAACTGACAGACCCGCCAATGGGCAGAGAGTTTGAAATCGTTTATACACACACACACACACACATACGCACACACTTCAAAACCAGAACCAAAACCAATCCCTCTCAACGCACTTACCACGCCTTACTCCATGTAACAAACCATCACTAACAACATTCCCAACTCTGCCGCCCCTCGGATTCCACAGAGACCCTGCTGCCCACCACTGCCCTTAGAGCAACATTCCAAATCTCAATGTGGATTTTATGAGACAGGTTCCACTTGAGGGCTGCAGTAAATGAATAATGGCCCAGCTCCGGCTCTGCCGCTTCGCCGTGATCCTCCAGTAATTACCATGGCAGCACAGTCCATTAGATATTCACCATGTGACGCCTCATTAGCTTTTGCAATCTAACTACTCAAGATTGGCCACTGATATAGGCTGTAATCTGCATAGCTACACACGCTCAACGATTGCCTGAGGCAACAGTGTCTAAAGCCATTTGATTGTGGCTCGGAATTATCCACGGACCCTCCTGAGTGCTTTTAAGACCCTCCACGAGGGTCTGTCTGGCCTGCTGAATGTCAGATGAGGCAGGGCTGCTGTCCACTCCATGGTGCAGTGCCATGCCAATCCTGCAGAGGGCAGACTTGCATTGCTGTAGGACACGCCACAGCCAGTAGCCACTGCTACTCAGACTCACTCTCACTCTCACTCTCTCTCACACACACAGGAGCAGCAGCAGCAGCAGCCATTGCTTGTAAAACTTCCCACAGAGAAGAAATTGTTTCTGATCAGTGCGGCGAGAGAGGCATTGGAAATGAATTTGGCAGCAGCAGTGCTGTTGGCCTCTCCTCGAAATGGCTGCCGTTTTGCGGCAGAACTGCTAGCAGGTCATTCCCCAGTCCATTAGAGACAGGGGAGTATGTGTGTGCGTATGTGTGGTTGGGGGGGGGGGGGGGGTGATGGGTGCTTTGTATTTCACCTGTGCCATAAAATGTTTGATAATGTGACTAATTGTTTGGTGATATTAGTTTTATTATTGGCTACATTACTCTCACAACATTAACTGGTTACAGTAAATGACAAGCGTGGGTCTGCAGCGAGCTACAGCAGCCTCAGGTACTGTGTTTGGTCTGGCAACAGTGGAGTCAAAGAGAAGCAGAGAAATAGAACTTCTGTTTTTCTGTGTTATGCATGCACACACACACACACACACACACACTTTATTGCCTGCTTGACCTATTGACCCACCAGCGTCAAGTTCCTACCATGGTGGCCAATGGCAAAACCACTTGCATCCCGTCTCTCTGGCTGACTTGATGGCTCCTCAGTCCAGGGTGAGCTGGGGTGAGATGTGACCTCATGGAAGGGGTCAAGGCCCTCACCGCCAAGTGCGACCTCTGCTGAGTGACACGTCTCATCTCAGAGGAGTGCGGCGGGTCGGTGGCCTCTACCCCCAACCCTCCTCCCCGCCGCCCCCCCTGTGTGTGCCAAGCACACTCGGACAGCCGGAAAGGACCAGGCGTGAGCGAGTGTCTCGTCTCGGCCCCCCGCCCCTGAGCAGCAGTGTCCGCCGGAACCACGTGTGGCCCACAGATAACAGTCTCATCACAGCACTCCCATGGCTCACACCGCCTGCCCCCCAGCAACCCCCCCCCCCCCACCGCCCCTCGTTTATCAGCACCACATGACAGCAGGTGCCTGCAGGACGCCAGAGCTGTATCTCTGGGAGTAATTAAGAACTCTGCTTTCCAAATGATGAGAGATTTCTCTCTCTCCCTCTCACTCTCTCTTTCTCTGTCTCTCTCTCTCCTTCTCTCACAGGTTCATTATGTGATTGATTATCGAGGGTATTAAATTATGCCTTCACTCTCCCAAGCCACAAAGAGAAGATAACGATTCATTTAAAAAAGGTATTTGAAGGGGTGGGGGGGTGGGGTGGTTTTAAGGTTTTTCGACAGGTAATGAAGACCTCCAAACTCTACCGCTGTTTACCCAGGTGAGATGAGCCGCCATCCAATATGTGTGTGCTCCAGGCCTTCCTGATTTGATTGGCCGACAGGCACGGCAGGAGGTGATTGGTGGGCAGCCTCCTTGGTGTGTGAGCCGCAGGGAAATAGGTGAAAATCAATTCATAATGGCAGTATGCATATTTACTCAGACGGCCTCTCCTCTCCGCAACATCTGCCCAAATGATTGTGGAATCTCCTTGGCAGGAGGTCCTGATTGGCTGCTCCAGATGTCCCCAATAATGGAGGTAAACACAGCAGCTGTGATTATTGCCGGCGCTGGAGGTGCCCTTGAAAGTCCACGCCCGGCACAATCACTCCTGCCGCACCCACAGACGGCCTTACATCAGCTGGAGGACGGCAGGGCGCGGGGGACGCAGGGATGGGTGTTTATTGCAAATGGAGCCGTCTGCTCTGAGGGGAGATTGGGGAGAGGTGGGGGAAACAGTTTCCACGTTCTCATACGTGGTGTTGTTACAAAGTCATTCCTTGAAATGCACCACCCCGCTCTATCCCTTCTCTCCGCAGGAGTCTTTTTGTTTCACAAACTCATCTTTTTTTCTTCTCCCTCACTCCATTTCTCTCTCTCTCTCGCTCTCCCCAACTAGCGGTAAGACAGTAATTGGGGAAGGCGAATTAATGATTTATGTGCCGGCTGTTAGCGAGGCTGCAATGAATACTGATGCACCCTTGAGATGTTTGATCATCTCATACCTTTGCACTATAACCGGAAGCCTGATTGATAATCTGATGTGCTGTTTTTTTTTCTCCACGCTCTCCGCCAGAGATGCATCATGCAATATTATTTACTGCCGGTGCCTGGTGGCCATACCTGTGTGTGTTTGTGTGTGTGTGTGTGTGTGTGTGTGTGTGTGTGTGTGTGTGTGTGTGTGTGTGTGCGCGTGCTAATAAATGGCTTGGCAGTCTCAGGAATGCCCCCTAGGCCTGTTAGGACCTAAACTCTGAACACACGAGAGCAAGTGAACAGGGAGGAACAGACCTTTAGAAGGCCCCCTACACACACACACACACAGAGCAGTCAGTGTCTGGCTGCTGCAGTCTCCCATCTTTAGAGAAGTGATTGTGGAAAGCTGTGGTAACATGACAGCAGGCAAGAGGCACTCTGAAGAAGGTGTCTGGAACTCCTTGTTGTTGATTTCAGGGGAGCATGTACAGATGCCTCCCCCACACACACATCCCACTCACCACTCGATCAACGCCCTTGGTTGAAAGTAGGACATAAATTATTTGAGGCTGGCAGATGTTCGAGGATCCAAATATGCACAAATGAATGCAATTGGCAAGGCATCCCCCCACTACTTATTAGTTTTCATGATGCGTGCGGGAGCAGTTGTTCTCCTCCTGGCTCTTGGACAAAGACCATAAATCTGGGCTGTCGTCATCTCGGCCACTTTGGGGGAGATTATTTCACTGGGCTAATAAGGGAGATCTGGAGCGGTGCTCCGCATGCCTGGGGGGATTAACCTTGGCAGTCACTCACTCAGCCTGTTTTCTCCTGGTCTGCTGTAGAAGCTCCAAGCTGGACGAGGGACAGGAGCAGAATCGGAAAATAATGGGATCTGAGCGGAATTCCCAATGGAATTCCCAGCTGCAGGAGGTCCTGAGCTCACCTGACATCTCTCCACACAGGAAGTGCAACCGCTGGTCATAGATCACTTGTCTTCCTGTGTTTTATAGAGCCCTGCTCCAAACGTTCCTCCTCATAGCAGAAAAAAAAACCTCACGTTTGCTCCTGATTCGGAGATGTCAGGAGCTGCCCTTTTTCATCTTCTGAGCATTCAGAATGAAGTCTGAAGCCTTTATATGGAAGGCTGTGATCATCAGATTCAGCGCTCATTACATACCGTATACAATTTTCCATGTCCAAGTTTCCATTTTAAGTCATTAAATGGTTCACCCCACCCCCATATCTTATTTTAAGTTGAGGAAGCGACACAAACCCCTGGTGCCATTCGGACGTTGCTCAAGTCATCCTGTGCCACCACTTGCTGACGGGGCACTTCTGTTCTGGGAGCAGCCTGACTGCCTGACTTACTCAAGCACTTCCTCCCTTTAGCCTGTAGCATTTTGATGTGTGTCCCCTTTTAACTGCGCCTGACCACACTTTCAGAACGTCCGTGCAAAAACCCCTCTGTTGTGGGACATGCATTATATATCTCTGAACTTAGAGCTGCATGCATACATGACTTACATGTGCTCTGACTAAGACTAGCATAATTATGTGTTGCTTTTTGCATTTTGACGTTGACGTTTATGCACTCGGCTGACACAAACCCTAAATATGTAAACATTTTTAAATTGGACAACAGAAAGGAGAACGCATGTTATCAAACACATGCAGTGAACGCGCTGCGGTTCATGTGGAGTTCGCTCACACTTTGGCTTGTCTGTGCGCCTGTGTGTGTGTGTGTGTGTGTGTGTGTGTGTGTGTAGGGACTCTGAGTTACGTGTTGTGATTAGTTAAATAAATCATCACGCAATCATCACACGGAGGCACTTTCTGTCCCAGAGCAAATAAAGCCGGCGCCCAGCCCTGATGAAACACTCGCTGCACTACATCTCCGAGCTCCGCAGGGAACCTCGGCTTCAGCAGGCGCTTGGCACATTTCCATGATCGGTGTTTTCCCCCCGAGGGGCAGTTACCCATGAATCACAGAAAAGAGGGGGGCAGTGGCGGTGGCGGCGGTGGGCGATTACAGATATTAAAATGGTAAATGGGAGTAATTACCAAAGCTGGAAAGTGGTGAAAGACTCGCCAAGGCCCACTGTTGATCATTCCACTGGGGTCACGCGTTTATAGCAGCTCCCTACGCTCTGCCAGAGCAAGACAGTAGCACCAGTGACCTCATCCCAGTGCGAACACATGTGTCAGGGCTGCTGTAGATCACTACGCATTACAAACCAGCCTTGTTGTCTTGTTTGTAATTTTGTTGAACAAACATGCCATTAGTGGCATCCCTAAGTTGACCACTCGACTCGACTTAAGGAAGCCTGCAGGGTATTTTGGTGCCCAACCAGTTTTTCAAGCCTCAAGCAGCAGATGCTATGCTTGTGGAAGCTCCCAACACCAGGACCAGCAATGTGTGTGTGTGTGTGTGTGTGTGTGTGTGTATGTGTTTATATGAATGTGTGTGTGTGTGTGTGAGAGAGAGAGTGTGTGTGAGAGAGAGAGAGTGTGTGTGTGTGTATATATGTGTTTATATGAATGTGTGTGTGTGTATGTGTATGTATGTGAGAGAGAGAGAGTGTGTGTGTGTGTATATATGAAAGTGTGTGTGTGTGTGTGTGTGTGTGTGTGTGTGTGTGTGTGTGTGTGTGTGTGTGTGTTTATATGAAAGTGTGTGTGTGTGTTTGTGTGTGTGTGTTTGTGTATGGTAAGAGTAGTTTCCAAGCACTTGGAGTGGACTCCTCTATTGAATTTCTTCCCTCCAGTCCATGCAGTGTTTCCGTGTCGAAGACGAGACCACCAGGCCTCCATGGAAAAGGCCGCTTGGCTTCCCAGCAGCAGATAAGAGGCCTGGACCAGGGCCAGCCCAGTTTGTGGCGCACGGAGCCCGAGACACAAAACCGCACTCAGGGGATTCACAGGCCTCCATAAATATTCAGGCCCAAAGAGGTTTATAGAGTTTGTCGTTAAGGATTTATGGCGGCCTGCAAAAGTGGTCCAGCATCACAGGGGGGCCCTGGGCCCTTTTTAATGTGCAGCCTGAGGAGGGGGAAGCCTCTGAGAGCCTTCGGCCCCTCATCCAGGAAGAGGAAACCGCCATTAAAATTTAGAAACGTAAACATTACACCACCTCAACAATGATGTGAGGAGGGATTGCTGTGTGTGTGTGTGTGTGTGTGTGTGTGTGTGTGTGTGTGTGTGTGACTTCACCATTAGGAGTTAAAGGAGGATTTATTTAGAAATTGGCATTTTCTTCTCATTGTGGCTTTTAATCTATTTTAGGCTTTCCTGAATGTGTCTTTGTACACGTTTCCCCCCTTAGCTGTAATTGACAAGGATAATAGACACTAAATCATGCATGTCAGAAAAATATATTTTTTCATGCTTGTTTCATGTAGATATTGAAGGAGGACAGACCCTGTCTGAGTACTGACTGTCTTAAGTTATTTTGTGCCTTGCACTCAAAAGGAAAGAAGAACTTAATGAGGCTGGGTAGACACAAAGATGACCTTGTTATGCATGTGTCTGCAACCGTGTCAACTGCTGTGCACCCTTAGATTTGCAGAACTTGTCAGCAGCCACCACTATATCTGTCTTTTACAACATAACCGCAACCCTGCCTGCTCCAAGATCAGACCCGACCCCGGACCACAGGATCCAGGGTCCTAAGGCCTTCCTCACCAGCTCCTATCATCATCATCATATCTCTCTCTCTCTCTCTCTCTCTCTCTCTCTCTTTCTCTCTCTCTCTTTCTATTTACCCCCCCTCTCTCTGTCTTCTTCTCGCACCTCTTCTCGGAAATTTCTCAGAAACCCTTAACTTCCCCATCAGGCCTTCATGTGTGGTTGGGTGTCAGCTCAGTGTAAGACAAGGCCACAACTGCTCTCATTGCAACAATTACTCTTCCTTTTTACATAACCCACAAGGCGTATCTGCTACACAAACAGAAGCTAATCGCTATCGCTATCGCTAGGTAAAGCTTAGCCTGCTCCTGTGCTTTGGTTAACAGCATCACATAGACTACCTCTTGATGCGCACTAAATGATGCATATCACATTTCAACTATTTTGCTCTTCTTTTTTGTTTTAAAAGTCAATTTTCACGTTTTCAAATTTTGAACAGGTGAAAGCATGTAGTTGCTAACAAGCTATAGGAATACATTGTGTAGCCTACCATCAGGACTAGGTTAGCATGTAAATGCTATGCTCTTCCATAGTGCAGAAGACGTCAAATGACAGAAACATATTACGTGTATCATAAATAGATATAGGCAATGAAATTAAATATAACATTTTGACAAATTATTATTTTTGCCAATTTAATGGAATAACAACAGCCATGACTAACTGGCCACAGCCAAAGCCACTGACATGACATGATTAACTGTCTGCACTGACATGTCCTTCTGTGGTTTGTGTGTCATACCACATACATTTTATTGTATGGCCTTTAAGAAGCAAGTGTGTGTGTGTGTGTGTCTGTGTGTGTGTGTGCGGAGACAGCAGATACTTTTCAAGATGGGCCCTGAAGCGTTGTGGAAGCAGATTTAATGTAATTGTCTGCGTGGGATGCCTCCAGGCAGGCAGGCTGGTCAGACAGATGATTGGTCTGACCTCCATTCTTCCAGCCTCCTCCCTAGCGGCTGCGCGCCAGGAATGCTCTCAGAATGTGTGTGCGTGCGTGTGCGTGTGCATGTGCGTGTGTGCGTGTGTTAGTGAGTGAGTGCGTGTGTGAGTGAGTGAGTGAGATGGAGGGAGGGGGAGAGTGAAGGAAGAGAGCCGTCTGATGAATCCCCAGAGGCCTGGGTTTATGTGGGAGATATCCCTTTAACATCCTCACTTCCCACAAGCCACAATCATGTGATCCTTCAGAGGAAAGCAAAACAAAAAGGGCAGGGCAAATAGACCCAGAAAGGAAAACAGCGGCCCAGAGCTCTCGGCATTGTGATATCCTGAACCAAACCTCCTCTTACGGTCCGCACCGCGCTTCGCCCCGCGCTTCGCCCCCTGTGGCTCCGAATTTAAATTAAAGAGGAATTTAAACCGAGACTATAGCATGTTGCCGCAGGGCATAAGTACATCCAATATTGCAGAACAGGAAAAGAAGTTTTGATGTCTATCTCTGTCCAAGACTGGACAGGAGCACAATAAAAACAGTACCAGTGGCTGTCCTTTTGATGTCAGGAGAGATGGATTATCAAGCAACAGTTCAGCTATGTATGAAGACAAGGCCTTAAGATTGCATCGCGATCCTATCAGTTCCAGACGCCGTTTAATGAAAGAGATTTGTCTGCATAATAAGTGCGGATATCTGACAATATTGAAGGAAGGAGTCGCAGCAGTGCAGATGGCCGCGGACAGAGCGTGACTGTTGTGGCTCAGTCTTGTGTTATTAGAAAAGCTGCCAGTCAGACGCGGCCGGATGATGCTCCATTAGTGGCTGCTCCTCCCCACGCTGGGCTTGGGGCGAAAGACCCGTCATTATCCCCCATTACAGCGCTCTGATCGGGTGTGCCGTGATTTCAAAAAGATAATGAGCCGAAAACATGGTGTGTGTTCTCGCCCTCTCTCACGCCTACATCACCTTTTGTATTAGAGAGAAATCAAACGTATATTCAGCATTGATAGAGTAGCTCCTCTTAATAACAGTGGCCAGAGGGGTGTGGGAGTGTGTTAGTGTAGGCCTATGTTCTTAATGGATAGTGCATAGGAGGCATAGGAAAACAGGTGGTAAGAAGCACAGTGGAATTATGGCTGTTAAAAAGCTCTTGAAATCCACAAGAGAGAGTCTGATGACTGAGGCAGCCGTGTCAACCGTTCAGCTCCCTCGCAGCACGCAGCACTTGGCATGTGAGCGTTGTGCTACAAAAGAGGGAGCATTTTTCTCCCTCCGCCATGTCTCCAGTGGTGTGTGACGTGTGCGCACACACACACACACACACACACACATGCACACACACACACACACACACACACACACACACACACGCACAGAGAGAGAGAGCTCACTCTCCTATTACACACACACACACTTACACTATACCAATTTGCTCTACACACACACACACACACACACACATAGCCTATACAGACACAACTGAGCGAGATGAGGAAATCAGCCTAGCCGACCTTATGAATTCTTATTACAGTGAGATTATTACAGCGGCTCGACATGTTTCAGATGTCAATCATTCCTCTCTTTGCCACAGGCAGCACAAAAACCTTCATTTTCCCCCGCTGCGCCAGTCCAATTACGGCAGCAGTTTACCGTCTACACTCCGTACAGTGGATTCAGGTGCGGCGCGCGGCACTGCGCCCCTTCTCTGACAGCCGGTCGACTGTTCCACAGGCCTGCGTACGAGACGTCAATTAGCATTTGCAGAAGGCTGCCACATGCCTGGAATCTCTAATGCCACCATGAGGCCAAAGCTAAATTGAGATATTTGTGTGTGGAAGAAGGATCTGGAAAGGGAGGCATTTTCTCAGGTGTCATTTAGAAAAACTCAAAGCAATTGCCCTGTAGAAGAAGAACTCTTTCTGTTTGATGGATTTCAAATATTATCCTTTTTGAAGATTACTCATAAGGTTCTCCTCTGGGTCTTCATCAAAGAGCAGACGAATTAGTATGAAATGTGTATTTGTGAAAATACATTTCAAAGTGGTTGTGATGATTGCAGTAGAAAAACATGCTAGAAAAAGACATCATTGGTTATCCCTTAATTGTGATTCATTTGGGATGTGCATAATTTGTTCAATGGTGCTAATGCTTTTTTTCTCTTATTCTCTGCTCTCTCTCTCCCCCCCCCCTCTCTCTCTCTCACACACACACACACACACACACACACACACACACTATCTCCCTTCCTCCCTCTCTCCCCCTCTCTCTTTCTCTCCAGCACATGTGGTGCTCTGATAGGCCTGTCTGCAGCTGTCAGATGCGGACGTTGAGAGGGAAAACACTTTGGCTCACACTCTGTCTCTGTGGACCAGCAGTGCTGCTTGATTGTTCATAGATTACTCTGCTGACATTTATGAGACAGTGGTGTGATTCAGGCTCGCCGCGAGGCCTCGAGTCTCGCAGACAGCCCAACTGTTCTCTTGACCTTGCACTGATCACCTCGCTGGGATAAACAATGCCAGGCTGCAAAACATAGATCATCTCAGCTGTGTGTGTGTGTGTGTGTGTGTGTGTGTGTGTGTGTGTGTGTGTGTCGCTGTCGCAATAAAAAAATGTCATCCTCCATGTTCGCACATCTTCACGAGGCGGCCGAGCATCTGTGCATTTTCTGTCACTATTCACATACGGCTTTCATGTGTTTAACATCTGTTGTGAAAAGGGGGGTTAAAACCAGTGTTTTCTCTCTAACTGTACGTATTATGGATGTCAGTGGGGGGACTCTCCCAGGGTTGCTCTGTCTCTGGGGGTGGTGAGGGGGGTGGGGGGTGGTGGTGTAATGGGAATCAAACTTTCATTGAGTTCGCCCCCTGACAAGAGCGATGGGCGCGCTGCAGATTAGCATGAACCCCCGGCTAGCCTATCCATCAGTCGCTGGCCTAACAGTCTCCCGGCTCATCCTGCTCCGAAGCTGGGGTAACCCCGCCACCTCAACGCCCCCACCCCCCACCCCTCCCCAGTCTGCAGCAAGCTCAAGAAATCTCATTATCCTGTTAACACTACATTTATCTGACAAGACAAAAGGGAGTGACTGACCCGGCCATCATTAAAGATTAATAGAGAGGAATAAAAAAGAGAGAAGCTTTAAAAAAGAACAGCAATAGAGAGAGGGGGGGGGGGCAGAGAGAGAGGGGGGGGGGGCAGAGACAGGCCTTAACCAGCGATTCTCTTTAATGTCTGTGATAAGCCTGACAGGATTATTAATCAGGAACTAAAGGAGAAATCAGACCTTCGCTCTGAGCTCGCTCACTTAGGCTCTTTAGTTAGCGCCATTGCATAGCAACGGCGGGTCAGGAGGTCCCGGACTAATTGGTTCTGCAGGGTTTTGAATAACAATGAGCTGAGCCCAATTATAAAATCACTCGGAGACAGATCGGAGCAGAGCGGTGCAGTGCAGCGTGGGGAGGAACCCTGCCCTGGCAGACTGGGCATGGAGGCGGTGGATGGGCCGAGCCAGTTTCACCCCCTCTGCCAACCCCCACCCTGACCCCCCCCCCCCACCTCCCCCGCTCCCTCTGCGAAAGCCTATTAATAAAATTTATAAATCAACGGCAGCATAAATTTTAATAGAGGGGCTGCAGAGACCAGTGGAGGCCCCGGAAGAGCTACGGCTCATTTTAAATTCCATTTGCATTAAAGATTCACATAACACGGGAAGATTTGAGGGAAATCTTTTCTTTTTTATCTGGTGTTCATTTATTAGTAATGATTCTTCCAGTGTTTTTTTTCCCCCCTCCGCATTCCGCTCCCGCCTTTTGACTTCGACACAAGGGCTTTTGGAATCTAAATCAGTGTTTCTCTTCAACAACTGTCTCTCGCTCCCTTTCTCCCTCTCTCCAACTGTATGTCACGCCTAGTGTGTGTGTGTGTGTGTGTGTGTGTGTGTGTGTGTGTGTGTGTGTGTGTGTGTGTGTGTGTGTGTGTGTGTGTGTGTGTGTGTGTGTGCATACATGTGCATGTGAGGAAATGTGTGTTACGCTCTCTGTGATCTAGTCCTCTCTCCACCACCTGATGGCTCTGTGCCTCTGGAGGAAGGCAGCGAAGCCTACATGCTTCCACACCCTAGCCAGCGCCTGTAGCAGGATAGGCATTGGAGCACACACATATACACGCACACACACATATAAACACACACACACATATACACACACACACACACACACATACACATACACACACACACATATATATATATACACACAGACACACACACACACACACATACAGCAGGGAAAATCAACATTTTTTTCAGTAAGTATACTTCCAATGAGGCTATTTGAAATTTTCACTAGACATTAGTGTTAACTCAGATAATCAACCCATATAAAAAAATGTCCATCAGTAGAGTTATGTGGAATAAAGTGGAATGACACAGGAAAAAAGTATTGAACATGCCTACTGAAATTTCTCAAATACTTTGTGGAAAAGCCTTTATTTGTAATGGCAGCTTCAAGGCATTTCATGTATGACGAAACTAATCAGTCACAGTATTCAGGTGTGATTTTGGCCCATTCTTTTAAACAGATAGTCTTTTAATATTGAAGATTCCAGCTGTCCCTCTTGTGAATCCTGATATTTAGATAACTTCCAAAACTGTTCAATTGGATTCAAGGTCAGGGCCTTGATTTCCTTTCTCTGAAACCAATTGAGAGTTTCCTTTGCTGAATTCTTTGGATCATTGTCCTGCTGGAAGGTCTATCCATGTCTCATCCTCATCATCCTGGTGGATGGAAAGATTCTCCCGGAATAAAATGACTCCATTCATCATTCCTTCAACTGTATAAAGTCTGCCAGTACCATGAGATGAAAAACAACCCTACACCATGATGCCCCCACCTCCAAACCTCACTGTTGGTATGGTATTTTTAGGGTGATGCACAGTGCCATTTCTCCTCCAAATATGGTATGACGTCCATGAAAGTTAAATTTTGCTCTCGCCTGACCAGAATACATTCTATCAGTATTTCATAGGCTTGTCCAAATGTTGTGCAGCAAACTTTCATTAAGCTTTGATATGCTTTTTTTTTCAGTAATAGAGTTATGTGGGGTGATTGTGCATAGAGACCATAGCGGTGGAGTGCATCACCTATGATTTTCTCTGTAACAATTGTCCCTGCCGCCTCTGAGTCTTTCTGAAACTTTCTCCGAGGGGTCCCTGGCTCTTGGGCTACTCTTCTGACTATCCTGATTCCTGGTCAGAAATCTTACGAGGAGATCCTGTGCATGGCCGGTTGATGATGCACTGATGTTCCTTCCACTTGCAGATAATGGCTGGCTCCAATACTGCTTACTGGATGATCCTGAAGTTTTGAAATGCATTCCATTGATATGTTTTGCAACAATAAGGTTGCAAAGGTCTTGGGAGAGCTCTTTGCCTTTACCCATCATGAAATGTTTCTTGTGTGACACCTCGGTAACGAAAAACCTTTTTATAGCCTTATAGCCTTATACTAATGTCTGGTGAAAATTTCATGTGAATAGCCTCACTGGAAGTATACTTACTGGAAAAAATGTTGACGTGTTCAATACTTCAATACACACACACAAACAATGGCCGCTGCACTGGAGCCACCTCCTGCCCTACAAGATCACCTCTCCTCTGCACGTCAGGTGTGCTGCTTCTGATCTGGAAACAGTTAGGCCTCGTCTGTCACTGTGAGTTCTCCCATGACTGAAGCTCACTGGATACATGCTGGATACACGCTTCAAGGAAGCGAGAAAGTGTAATCTACAATACCCCCTCAATGTTTTGCATTTGACCTTAGAGCCTCAAGGTCATCCCACTGAGGAGTACTGCAGATCAGCTTCTGGTGTCCTAGTTTTTGTCCATACCAAAAGCATCTGGAGAGTGAGGATAGTATGTAGAATGATAAACACGTCCAGTGCATCCTTAGAGACAAATGATGATGACTTTCTCCATGTTTACCCAAACCAGTGCACACTCTATGCAGTCTATAAATCATGCTGTTGCCTAAAGGAAAAGCCTTTATGATTTTCAAAGTGATTTGTTGCAATAACAAGCAGTCCCTTTGCAACACATTGTGTGTTCCATAACCACTAGTTTGACAGTGACAAATATCCCCTGCTTTGGCCTTCATTTCTGCATGTGTCCGTTACTGATAAAGGTGTCTGGTCTTGTATGCGGGCCAAGAAGAAGCTTGTCAGAATGGCTTGTTGTGACAAACAACGATTGCAGAGATAATCAGAGATCCTTTCTTTTGCACTCACCAATAACTAAAACTAAACAACAACAACAACAATAACAAAAATGACGACAACAACAACAAAAGATAAAAACTATCAAGGATACTGAAATTATCATTGTAAATCATGTTATTGCCATTTTGTCATTACAGATCTCTAATGACTGATTTAAGACCGGTAAAAAATGCTATGCAATCATGAGACCGCGTTTCCTCCCCACTCATAATTACTGCTCGTTTATTTGGACTGCCTAATTACCAAATTAATTGTGCCATTTTGATTGTCATGCTTATTGTTTGCTTTGTGGAGGCATAATCCTGTTCTATTTGTCTGTTTGAAGACGGAGACATGGCGCTGAATTATTCATGCCGTGCTCCGCCGACAGACAGCAATGCCATTTAAATTATGAACACACTCATGAAATGCTAACTCCCTTTGACTGCCGGGAGCTAATGAAAGGTAGGGGAAAAATGAATTTCACAAAGCTCGATACTTCACCTTTAATGAAAGGGGAAGGTGGTGGTGGTGGTGGGGGGTGTAGATAGAGAGAAAGTGAGAGAGAAAGAGAAAGAGAGAGGGAGGGAGAGAGAGGGGAGAGGGAGGGAGAGAGATGTGCGGAAGTCTAAAAGCTCTAATGTGCCTCGTTAAACTTGAGGAAATGGGAGCTTTAAGTCACAGCACTCTGTCAGCACGGCCCATTTGACACATAAATATGGCTGTAGCTTGCTGGGCTAGTGTGTGTGTGAGTGTGTTTCAGTTTGTGTGTGTGTGAGTGTGTGTATGAGCATGTGTGTGTGTGTGTGTGTGTGTGAGAGAGAGAGAGAGAGAGAGAGAGGGAGAGAGAGAGAGGGTGTGTGTGTGTGTGTGTGTGTGTGTGTGTGTGTGTGTGAGCGTGGGTGTGTGTATGTGTATGTGTGTGTGTGTGAGTGTGAGTGAGTATGTGTGAGTGTGGGTGTGAGCATGAGGAGTGGGGCCTGTTCCTCTCACGACTTCCTCGGGGACACACCCCTAACCCTGTCAGACCCTCAGATTCCATGACAGGAGGCAGGAAGAGGAAGTATGGAGGGGGGGGGGTGTAGAGGAGGAGGGGTGTCTAACAGCCCCTGTGGGAGTGTGCAGCATATCGATCAGTGAGTTTGTGTTCCCTGAGTACAGCTAGCCCCCACACTGTGACGGACACATACAGAGAGAGAGGGAGAGAGAGAGAGAGAAGAGATATATAGAGGCAGGCCAAGTGATGAGGGGATGAGAGGGAGGCAGAGAGACGAAGAGAGGGAGAGGGGATAAAGCAGGAGGCACTGGAGGATGAGAAGAATTAAAAGAGGAAGAGAAGCAGTCACTGTGGTATCAAAGGCGGCCGAGGTGGAGAGAGGTGATGAAGGTCTCCCGAGACGTCTGTGTGTTTACAAAGCTCAAGGTGTGTGTGCTTACTGCAGGGCCAAGGCCACAAGGCTACCTTAATCACTCAGTACAGAGTGCTCTCTCTTTCTTTCTCTCACTCACTCTCTCTCTCTCTAGCTGTCTCTCTAGTTATCTCTCTCATACACACACACACACACACACACACACACACACACACACACACACACACACACACACACACACACACACACGTGGATTTGCACACCCTCTTCTGCTCTGTTATGAGACCTGTGTTGTAAGTCCTTCACGTTTCTCTTTGAGCATATAACACACTCCTTGCCACATCTTGCTTTGGTTATTTCTATCAAAGAACCACTGTATTAAAAAAAAACATAACATTGTTTACATTGTATGTACAAATATTTTCCCATTCCTATTTGCAAGATTGGTTATTATGGTTTGCTTTAAATTCCATTTGAATTCCAATGTCCTTTTGTCTTCATATCAGAATTGTCTTATTCATTTGCCAGACAGATGTCAACATCTTCTGGGTATGTTGTTGGAACAAAACAACATGTAAACATGTCATATTTTTGAAAGAACTGCCCACGGCATGTTTTCTAATATTTTCATTTGTTTTGTCTCTTTCCATGGCTGTGTACATATGTAATGTGTAGCATCAGGTCTGAAGATGTAAATGTGTGGGTCGGCGCTAGATGTGTGATAATCATGTGACTGTCTCACTACCTGCAGGTGGAGTAGGGGAATTAGCCGGCGAGCTGTCGTTGGGTTCTGAGCTGAGGGAAACCTATGTGAATTAGCAGAATGAGCTGTCATGAGTTTCCCAGGGGACCCGGCGGGGAAGAGCACTTGGTGCTGTCACCTCAAACAGAGTCGCCTTGCCACAGGTAGGTTGGGAGTCCTCTGGGGAGAGGCACTGATTACCCCCAGCCCCCACCCCAACTAACCACCCATATCTCATCACCTCCAGCGAGTCAGACAGACAGGAAAAATAAATCACAGAAGCAGCACCAGGGTTTAAGGGCATGCCACCATCACACTACCCTGCGCTTTTTTTTGTTCCACAGAAGTTATGCTAATTTTAGAGCCAATTTGCATAATTAGGAAAAGAAATTGTATTAAAGACAAAGAAAAAACAGAGGCGCCTGACTGAGGGTTATTTTAACTTTCCCAGCAGGGTGCTTCAGTAGAACAAGAGAGACTAACCCCCCCCCCCCCTCTTCTCCCCTCGCTGTTATTTCTGCTATCTTGCATACAAATGATATTCATCATAATTAATTAGCTGGTATATGTCTTAATGATATTTATACTTTTTAAAATAGGAATTTGTTTGAAAGCATTTTTTCTAAGGGACATATATGTTTTTGAAGAGGACCCATTTAAGAAGGGAAATATGGAGGGAGTTCTTTGGGATGATTATGGCATTTTTTATTTATTTTTTGATGTTCAGCACATCATTAGGCGTATTCCCCTTGAAGTTGTGTTTAACCAGCCTTTACGGCGATGGGCGCAGGCTCTGGGGAAAGATGCCGCGGCCGTGGACAATTACTCAGCATCTAATTCAAGCCTGATTATGGTTAATGGATAATACCAAGGGTCAGCGCTAAAAAATGGGACGGCTGGGAATCCTCACCCTAATTATCAGCAGGCAAATAAATTACAGCCGTAACACATCGGGCCAAATTGATCATTTGATACGAGACGAGAGCGGAGTGTAAAACGGGTCGGCGAGTGTGTCTCTGCGCTCAGGACAATATCAAACGGATCAGATGTTCTCTCCATTAAGCGAGCCATCTGTGGATCTGCTGGAGCTGGTAGCTCCGCTGACGGGAGCGCACGCCCTCACCCCCTGCCTGACCCTTCAAGGTAAGCGCCCAGCTGCGCGGCGAGCCCAAAGGAAATGAGAGGGAGAGTGCAGAAGGCCGGCTCGCAGCGTTTCTGTCAATGACTTCAAATAAAGCCCCGGCTCCTGGATATTGCATCTCCCGAGTGGCTTCGGGGTGGGGGGTGAGGTGATGCTGAGCTCAGATACCAGGGCCCAGCGAGACTGTGCCACCCCCCAGCCACAACACACAGACACACACACCCACACGCACATACACACACACGCACACACACTCACTCACTCACACACTCACTCACACACACACAGACACTCTCACACACACACACTCACTCATACACTCACACACACACACACACACACACACACACACACACACACACACACACACACACACAGACCTCTGCCGCCACCCCCTCTGAGTCACCCTGGCCTTTCCTCAGGAATGGCAGGAAATCATCAGATGTGAAATTCAGGGCAGGGTCACCATGGCGATGCCCTCCTCCTCCTCGGCCTGGCTGACAGGCCCAACAACCTCAGCTCCGCTCTCCGCTTGCCGCCCTGCTACAGGTAGAGTCCAGTCACACAGCGTTCAGCACTCACTTGCCTTCTACCAGTCTGCCAGAGTCAGGTATTAATATTTCAAAACATGTCTTCTCTGCCGACTTCTACACTCCATCTCACTCTCTCTCTCTCTCTCTCTCTCTCTCCTACCCTGATCCCTCACTCTGATGCTCTCCTTTATTATTCTCAGAGCCCCCCTTTCCCTCCCCCTGTTCTGGAGAGCTTCTCCTTCTTCCTGTGTTTTCCACCACTCCCGTTCGATTAGAAATGCAATGTGTTTTAAAATGATCACAGAGAGTCCAGCCAAGCCCTCGGTACGCCAGTAGCAGCGGCAGCAGCAGCAGCAGTAGAGGAGAGGAGAGGAGGAGTGGAGAGGAGAGGCAAAGAGAAGAGGAGAGAGGAGAGGAGGAGAGGCGAAGAGAAGAGAAGAGAGGAGAGAGGAGAGGAGAGAAGAGGCAAAGAGAGATAGGGTGGTTGCGCAGTCGAATTTTAATGAGTTCCGTTGGGAATTTGTGTTCTTTTCTTTTTTTCACTCTCTCTTCTTTTTTTCACTCTCTCTTCTTTCTTTCTCTCTCTCTCTCTCTGTTGGCCTCCTCACGCCGTTCCTCTCTATATCACTGTCACCCAAATGAGTTGTTACCCATCATGCCTTTGCTGGGGCCTGTAAGTGTGTCATGGTGTAGCACCTGCACCTGCTCCTCTGTCCTAATAGAGCAGATGATCCAGCAATTTGTCATGTTTATCTTTAGTGTCTTCACACACACACACATGCCCGCACACCACTCGGTTCAGCCCCCTCCAACACGGTGCAGATGTAAGCAGTGTTTTTTATGACAGATCTCGTTGTCATTACTGAATAATTCATCGTTGCATTAATGTCTTCAGATAGCATCTCCGGCTTACCGTACTCTCTGGCTTTCACTCACGCTCTTATTCTCATATTCCCTTTTCACTGTCTCTCTCTCTCTCTCTCTCTCTCTCTCTCTCTCTGTCTCTCTCTCTCTCTCTCTGTGTCTCGCTCTTTCTCCGCCACCTTGTTCTCTCTTTCTGCCTCTCTGTTTTGTATCTCTTCTCATGCCTCAAATTCTCTCTCTCTCTCTGTCTCTCTCTCTCATTCATTCACTCTCTCTCTCTCTGTCTCTCCCACAACCACTTGGGAAAACTTTATTATGCTTTGCTCTGACAGCAAAGTATACAGATAAAAGATAATTGCCTGGCTTGACTCCTCCATTGATATGAAAATCGGATTTAAATTATTCAGCGTGGTTTAAAGGTTAGTTGAAGGTTATTGCTGAGGGAGAGGAGGTGGGAGAACAGAGATGCACTAGGCACCATGGCCAGGAGGTGAACCGTTTCCAAAAGGCTAATTTGCAGAGCATGCCGCCTTGCTTTCTTGTGAACAAACTGAAAGCCTCTCAAGGGATTTTCTACAAAAAGGGTGTGCGTGCGTGCGTATGTGTGTGTGTGTGTGTGCTTGGTGGTGGTGGTGGTGGTGGTAGAGAGGTAGTCAATTATTTATACGCAAATTAAAGGTGGCTTCCCCCATACAAAAACATTGTTAGTTGTACTTGAGTGGCTGGCTGAGCTTTGTGCCCTAATCCATTGCGTTTGACATCTCTGGGGTGTTACATGGGATTTTCCTGCATGGCCGCCAGCACCACGACTGCTTTGATAATGAGCTTGAGAGAGGTTGAGATGGTCCTGCAGGCTGGAAGCCCCTTTTCCAGAGCGTACATGAAGACGGGCCTGTGCCACTTCACAGGGGGAGATGATAGACTCGGCAGGAGGCCGGCAGGAAATCACCTGGCCCATTGTTGCTTCCTCTTTGAAGAGCCATGCTGCTCACAGCAGGGGGGGCGCTGCAATCCCCGCACATTACCCAGGTAAGCGAGTCAGCCTGTGCTGTCTTTTAGCCCAGGCCTGCCATGCACTGGGGTGTACTGGCACACACACACACACACATACATACACACACATAAACATACATACACACACACACACACACACATACACACACACAGAGACACATACTGTACATACAGACATACACACACACACATACACATACACACACACACAAACACAACAGACACACACCAACATACACATATAGACACATACACACACGCAGAGACACATACATACAGACACATACTCACAGACACAGACACACACACACACACGCAGAGACACATACATACAGACACATATTCACAGACACACACACACTCACACATACGCACACACACACACACACACACACACACACACACACATAGAAACACACACACACACACACACACGTAACCCCCATCCCAGACCCCCTGCTGGGGCTGCAGCCTGCTTGTTTACATGGACCCATTTCCTCTGGGTGTTTGCTGCAGGTGTCATTGTCCTGCTCGAGTAGTGAGACCATAACAGATGATTCAGAATGCAGCAGCACGTCTGGTCTTAAATCAGCCAAAGAAGACACATGTAACTAACCTTTGCTTAGGGAATCTCATTAAAACGGCATCGAAAGGGAGCTACAGTGTGCGACTTTCATATACTTATTCCTTGCGTCCAGCACCTGCATTTTCTTGTGATGCGCAAACCGTTTTGCCAATTCCAGGAACTACAATCACAAACATAAACATTCCTTTCGCCACAGACCATGGAGCTTGTTGATGGTTTGTTTGCTTGCTTTTTTGCATCTCTGCCAGCAAAAAGGGAAGAAAAAAAAACCCTTTAATTTTCCAATTACACACCGAGTACCCACCACATGTTTCCATCTCTACCATAACCACCCCCCCCCCCAGCCCACCCCACCCTCCGCCATCGAGCATTTCCATTACTATCATTATTGGCTTTCTAATTATGAGGACGTGGTCTCAGAAATGTCATCTATCTGAGCTGGAGGGGAGTTGAGTCTGTGGCTTTGGTTCTGTGCTCTCTGGGCTGTGTGTGTGTGTGTGTGTGTGTGTGTGTGTGCGTGTGCGTGTGTGTGTAAGTGTGCGTGTGCGCGTGCGCGTGTGTGCGTGCGTGTGTGCTGAGCCTGCAGTCAGTAGTGGCATCCCAGCAGTCAGACTGGCTCAGACTTGTTTACTCTGCAGCGCGCCCTGATCTTCCTTGATGCCGGCTGTCAGGGCTTCTCAGCTCTCCCTTTAGAAGCTCGCTGGAGCTCCAGCTCTCCTCCCACTCGCGCGCATCCCAACCCCCTGCTACGCACCCTACTCCTGCACCCAGCCAAAAAAAAGTTCAATAATTCATCCGGCTCTGTGTGAAGTGCATTTGTTTTTATTTAAAATTCAGAGCCCCCCCCCACCCTCCCCAGCCCCTTGTGTCCGCATGCGTTGGGAGCTATTGATCACCTGGAGCTAATCATCCTGCGCCACGTCCGTCGGGAGCGGACAAGAACCATTTTCCCCCTCTTCTTTTTTAATTAGCGATACAAGCCATGGGCGCTAATCCATGAATCCTCTCCCATATTCCTTAGATGTGCCTGCCTTTGATTTCTCTGACCCTACAAGGAGTATTGGGATTTCAGTGCGCTGGTGGAATCTTAATGCAGTCTCGCTAGCAGTGTGTCCCTGGATATGCACACTGCTCTGGCCAACGAACCCGGTTTTAAAAAGTCAGTTCAAAGAGAATAATCAAGTCATTACAACTGGACATCAAGAAATGGATGAACGTCCTTCGTGCTGGGCATATTTACAACCATTTTAAATAATTCAGCAGTATCTGTTTTTCTTAATAGTGTAATAAAATGTATAGCCACTTCAATGTACAATTACAAAATGGACTTACCTCTGAGTACACAGCGCAGTGTCTTGTGTGAATATGAATAATGTCAAATAATCGATTACTGTCCAGTGTTTACTTAAGAACAAGCACATGTGTGGAAATTGTCTTTGATGAAGCACAATTTGTGTGTCCCTCAGCTCCGTAGAGGAGCAAGCACACTTCAAACAAGCTCTTTGCTTGAGCAATTAGCACAGGCGAGGGCAGGTTGATCTGCAGGTGACATGTAACAGAGCGTATTTAATTGCAGTGGTGAATACTAATGTAAAAGCCTCGGCGTGGCCTTTACAGCTGCCTCAGAGAACGATTGCGAAGGAAGACGACAAAATATTTTATCATAAGTGCCTTTCGTTTACACGGCGACCCCGCCATCGGGGCTAGGGTGACCACCCGTCCCGCGTAGCGCGTGCGCGCACAGCGTTTGAAGCCCAATTCATGCGTCCCGCAAATTGAGACTGTGTCACGCATAATCAATGCTTGCTCAAAAAAAAGTTGGTGCTGTATATCCTGCAGCCGGTTGCACCAGTTGAACGTAAGTTCCATCTTAGCTTAGTTCTAACGTAAACTACGTTGAAGTTTACGAGCTACTATGTATCGGTTTGCACCAAACTGAATAGTTTCAACGTAACACCAGAGAATCGGTAGACGGGCTCTGGTAACACAAGTTATGACTTAAATTACACCCCCCTCTCCCTAGGTGTAAGGTCCGTCGTAGGTGAATTGTTAACATGGGTTTCTCATTTAAATTGTGGGGATGTTAAATTTAACAAAGTATAAGTCGAGAAGAGTTACATACGCGACCGATTACACACATTTAATTTAGCTAGGCTACTTGAGCAGTGCTTGAAAGTCGTTTGTATACACTGGAAATCATATGGACCTAGCAGTAGCCTACAAATAGGCTACCAAACATCTACCTATTATTACCACACAAAGCACATTTCATTGCTGTGGATTGATCTGTTATCAGAGATTTCATTAGCCATAGGCCTACTTGAAAGACCGTTACCTTCACTAACGTTAACGTTATCCACTGCGGTAGCCTACGTTAGGCCAAGTGGTGGCTGAAATATTCCCAAAGCACATAGCCTACAATAAAATAAAGTCTGTTATTTACAAATACAGTGTTATTTTATTCCATACAACAAAATAATTGCAGAGGAAGTCAAACCTAGATGTGACTTTATCATACAACATTAGTGAACGTTAGGCTACCCAGAACACTGAACAGTTTTTTTCCCCCTGCGCCTGCCTTTACTAACATGCAAGTCCACCATCCTTCCTCCCCCTTCTCGTTCCCTGAACCTCTGGCGTTGTGAGTTAAAGGGACACCAGGCAACGTTTTCGTGTTAATTACTCATCTTCGTAAGTCGGTATATGGTTAAATGACTCATTACAGGGCGAATGAAGACTCTCTCGCCCGCCCCTACTGCCTGTAGGAAGAATATCCCGCTTGCAAGTTCAGTGTATCGTACCCGGTGACCGAAGCAGTTTCAATTTCCATCCTGCATCCACAGCACAGAGGGAGGCTAATGAAACGCTAGCGATTGTTGCAAATGTGTGTATAATGGCAGAGCCGGCAAAGAAGCAGTGAAAACCCTTGACGGAAGATGCAAAGAAAAGGAAAAGAGCTTCAGACCGAGCGAGGGGGAGTTTCGTAGAGAAAAAGCATCAGGCTTGCCTGGTGTCCCTTTAAGACTTTTTTTTTTAACTGTTCCTGTGGTGTTGAGCAACTACAATTCCTGTTAATCCTACAGTTTTACATTATAATTTATTTAAAGTGAATAAATAATGAAAAATAAATAAAATTAAATAGCTAAAGTAAATCGGAAGTGGAAGTGCATCTGTCAATTCATTGAATGTTCAAAGTATTATGAATCTTTATTTAGAAAAACAAAATACACATTGGTTGGCCTATTCATGATGCATCAGCAATTACACATGTTTAGGGGAATAGGGCATTATTAATATACCATGTAAGGTGGTATGTGCTAGAAATGGGTAAACCAATATCAGTGAGTCTGACCGTGCGGTGGGGGCACCGCCGCGCCAGGCAGTGTCCCACATTGTCCCTCAGAAACATACCCCTTGTCCCCCCTTGGGCTTATTAGCAGGTGGTCACCCTAATCGGGGCTTGAAGACGCAAAAATCTGAAGACTCCTTCCAGAGTGTAGAGTTTTGAAGACGACCCGGGTTGCGTCTCTGTCTAAATGGCTAAACCAAAGATCCTTGATTACCTCTCTGGCTAAACTGTCAAATTAGAATGTCTGCGCGTGACGTACCGGGGTTCTATCACACGAATATCACATACTCTTGCGTCTTCATATAAACAAAGATTTCCCCCTGAGAATGCTCGTCTAAACGCGAATAAAAAAATGAAGACGAGACGCCACTTCTGCGTCTTCTCTTTTCATCGTCACCGTATAAACGTAGCCTCAGACTCAGACCTCCGCTGCAGTCTCAGGAGAAATGCAAACATCGTCCCTGGTAGCTTTATGCCACATCCATTCTCGCAGATTCCAGAGCGTTTGAGAAGGTTGTCTTTTTGTTGTGCTGAATAGTAGGCCTACAACAAAGAGTTGGCCATTTCAGCAATAATTAAAGGCGTCACTTGGGATGTGTCTCAAGGCCATGACTCCAAGGTAAGAAAATGATGGCACACTGTGCTTCATTCACTGGGGAGGTGAACTGGGAAATGACTACTTGTGTGTGATCACTCCAGAGAGGATGATTTTCAATGAAAAAATAGAAAATGTAATGTAAAGAAGATTTAGAAGAAGAAGTTTAGAAGAAGAAGAAGACTTTGGATAACAGAACAATGCTTGATGCAGAGCCTAAATGCATTTCCTTACTCATATGAGCAATATGAGAGCCTTCCGTCTGATTCCCCTGTTAGGCCTGTGGACATCCCATAATAGCAGGCTTGAGCCTCACAATGTTCTATGTAGATGCTATATATACAGTATATGCTAGATGCATTGTCATTGTGCTTATATTACATGTATATACTGCATATGCAATTTATTTATTTATCTATCACAAATATGTGAGTATGGTTTGAGATTCACAAGTAATTTCATCCAAAGAGCCAATTATATGGAAATATATTTTTTCTTTTTTATAAATGCATAAAAATATATATTTTTAATCTTTGATGTATTTCTTGAATTCATAAAGAGTCGTTTACAGCACTGGTTGTTGTTGTGTGCCCACCATAACATAACATTCTGCAGTTTGCCTTTATGTTGGCAATGTTGGTAAGATTGAATTTATAAATGAGATTATGACAAATTGGCCACCAAATAATCAGCTTCCTGCTCCAAGTAGGAAGGGCAGGGATGATGAGTCCCAGCCTGAGCGATGCTTTTGTACTGGGCAACGAATATGTAATGTACCTCCAGTGGCCTGGAACAGTCTATTATTGTGCGTGTGTACATCCATTAATAAAATACTTAGATAGAGAAGAAAAAGAAACTTGCAGAACTGAGGCTCAGCACTTTGTGTTGTTATAGCTAATGGCTAATAGCAGCCATCAGTGACAGACTATTCGTCACATCTACCATCATTAGTGCAGCTTGTATTAGAGCCCTACCTGCATTTGTATGTAATGTGAGAAAGACAGGACAGAATAGATAGATAGATAGATAGATAGATATATAGATAGATAGATAGATAGATAGTTTATTGATCCCTAAGGGAAAATTCAAGATAATAACACGCCTGTTTGGCAGCGCAAGTGCTATGCAGTCGAATATCTCTCTGACTCACAGATAGACTGTTAATATGGCTAGTATTGTCTTTTTGTGTTGCTGTTTTATTGTGTCAATAATGTGGTATTGAAAAAGCCTTTGTGAGTGTGAGCTGTATTAGAGTGTAAGTGGTGCCCTATAGGATTATGTCCATTGTCATTGTTATCAGCAGGACACTGAAGTGCATGACCAGTATAGCATTGCAGATACCTCATGACTGTGGAGACAGCACTCTGACAGGGTTCATCTCCTCTGTCATCTGAATCAGCACTCATCTATCTATGGTCTGAATTCTCCTCATATTTGATGCCTGGTCTGAGCTATTGACACACACACACATCCAGGCCTGCTGGCTATGAGTGCCGATGCTTTGCCAGGCAGAGGTTGTGAAGGGTCTGGCCTCTTCTGATCTCTGTGGCTGCCTGGAATGCGGCGTGCCTTTGAAGAGCCTGGACATTGCGCTCTGCAAATATGGCCGAGAATGAGGAGAATGTCGCTTCACACGCCGCTGGCCGTCGTCCTTGTTTTCCCAAGCGATCCCGCCGGATCCTTTCATCCCCGCCACGGCAGGCGACACAGACGCAGCCGAGCGCAGCACGGAGACGTCACTGGCCACAGACAAGCTGAACGGGCGAGAGGTCAAAGGTCAGGCGGCAGCCTGCTAATGAGTGCTGACCGGCACCCCCCACCAGCTCCTGAGTTATGGAACGGTAGTGTTGAGACTGTGTGTGAATGAGTGTGAGTGTGTGTGTGTGAGTGTGAGTGTGTGTGTGTGTGAGAGAGTGTGAGTGTGTGTGTGAGTATGAGTGTGTGTGTATGAGTGTGTGTGTGTGTGTGTGTGTGAGTGTGAGTGAGAGTGAGGTGTTGAGGCTGTGTAGTCATTATAATGTGCTCCAAATGGCCTTTCTCTTCAAGTGTGTGTGAGTATGAGTGTGTGTGTGTATGTGTGTGTGTGTGTGTGTGTCAGTGGTGGTGTCAAGGCTGTGCAGCCATGAAAGTATGATCCTTCAGTTGGCCTTTCTCTTCATAAACCTCAGCAGCAACAGTGTGTGTGTGTGTGTGTGTGTGTCTGAGCTCATTAAGGCCTGCACATTTTTCCTCATCCCCATGACAGCATGTGTGTGTGTGTGTGTCTGTCTGTCTCCTGCCCAGGATGTAGTGCTATTGGAAAAAGTGCAGTGCATCTTCCCCCCATCAATGAGGCCTGGCTCCCCTCCCCTCCCCCCTCCTCTCCCCTCCCCTCTCCTCCTCTCCCCTCCCCTCCGCTCCTCCCCGCTCCGACTGCGTTATTTGCTGCTGACTCATCGTCTGTGAGGCCCTAGTCGCGTCTTATTGAACGTTTTTATCGTAGCCGCACTTCCCTCGTTTGAGACAATATCGCCTGACTGTTGTTATTGATTTTAGTGGATTGTACTCTGGTAAGCTCTCCTTGGAGCCCCTGCTGCTATATTAAGCAATCATTTCCAGTGCAGATGACACAGCTCCCCCGGCATTGGGCACCTCTAATGGGCCTGCTGCTCCTCGTGTTAATTGATTGGAAGGGAGGGGGAATATTCAAGTGGGAGAAATGATGGTCATTCTGTGACAAACTCGAGTCCGTAATTAGGGCTAGAATGAAGCCCTACCTGTTCACTCGCCTGTGCTTTATTCTTCGACAGGATAAAACACCTGAGTGTTTTATTTTATTGTGAGTTATTTGTGAGCCCTGTGTGTGTGAAAGACCACAGCCCCGGAGAAAATTCCAACATATTCCCCCTTTTAAATTGGGAGTGTTCAGGCCGGCTGTGAGTGATTTCAGATGTGGCTGCTTTTCAGATCAGTTGAGCGCTCAAGCTCCGTCCCGGATCACCTTGAAGCCAAGCGTCAATAAATCAGCACGCTCCAGAGGAGCCTGTGCATCTGGGGAGCATAAAGCGCACTCCAGTCACGCATATTTAGATATACAAGGGTCTAGTATTGCTGCTGATTAGGACACGCATCACGGCCGCACAGATGCAAGAACGTGGAAGAAAAGTCTGTGCCATTAGGGAGAATTTAATAGCAAAACCATCTGGCATGTGACACTGTGGCGGAATCCAATTGGCTGCACACTGTGTTTGTGTGTGAGAGAGAGAGAGAGAGAGAGAGAGAGAGAGAGAGAGAGGAGGTAAGGGTGGGGTTGTGTGAACATAACTGTGTATGTGTGTGTGTGTGTGTGTGTGTGTGTGTGTGTGTCTGCATCCCACACACACACACACACACACACACACATTTTTTCCCCCTTATACAACTTGCGGTTGTGATTAGAAGCCAGTAGTGTGTGTGAATCTGTCAGCAGAGTGCACACAGCATTTCCCCCTGTCTCCTCCTCCCCACTGCTTTTATGGAACACCAGAGATGAGAGGCGTTCATTCACAGTTTGTGCATTATGGTCTGTTTCCTCCTCTGTCACATGGATGATTAACACCAGTCTGCAGCGTTTATTACACACGGGGAGAGGAGAGGAGGGGAGGAGAGCGGGGCGGCGTGAGGGCTGTGCAGGCCTGGTTCTGCAGCACTGCGCCCGTGAAAGATGGTGCTGCACGGCGGCATCACCCAGAACAGCTTAAGAGGCTCTAACTGACAGCACCACCACCCTCGACTCAGCTCGGCTTGGATTTATGGAAGCCGCGCCGCGCTGTGTGCTTTGTTTTTCATCTGAAAGCAGAAGCCTTGTCATGATGGCAGCGAGGCATGCGAGATGACCAGAGGTCGCCTGTGATGAGATGAGGTAGCTTGACAGATCCTTGGATGATTGGCAGTGGAGGTCAGGATGGATTTGAGCGTGATTAGCAGCATGCTAGCAGTAGCATCAGTATGAATTCATCTGCCAGTCATGTGTGTCGCCCCCCTGTATGGAGCCTGGGTCTCATGAGGCTACTTCCTCACAGAGGTGTGCTTTGCTAGTGGCACTGATGCAATGCATCAGTCAGATCACCACCACCCCCCACTTGACTGACCCCCTCAATCACAACCCTCATAGTAGTGAGGAATCATTACTTATCTGACAGACCCCCCCCCCCTCCTCTCCCAACATGTCCCCCAGGGATATGGTCATTAACACTGACCATAACCTGCCTTTGCAGTGAGGTGATAGCCATCAGTTAAACAGCTGAAGAAAGACTTTTGGGCATCCTTTTCCTGATTCATGGTGAATTTGTACAGCTGCTGTGCAATTAACAGTAGAGATCATTTACATAGTCACAGAGCTAATTTTCATAATGTTTTCTTTATTATCAGAGGAAGAAATTAACCCAGGAATATATTTACATACCAGCCACGAATGCTAACAGCTTGCTAATTGCCTGTTAGATGATTAATAAGCTTACCGCGGATGCTAATGAATCGTGCACTCACTGTTTCAAAGGTGCTCGTGCAGTGCTTGTGTTTTGGCGGCTTAATTACTGTGATAATTATGTACTTGTTGCATCTGCTTTCAAGCAAATACCATCAAACATTAAATAATATTAAAGAAAATGGCACTGCTGAGAAGTAATCCCATTAAAGTGCTGACATTTGTATTGTTTGGCAAAATATTACAACTTTATTTATGGTGGATATTTAACTAGCTCTGTGTATACCCATATACAGTAAATGAAAATCGGAAAAATACAATTATTGCTGTGCAGGGATTAGAAATGGTTCAAGGATTAAAGACAAAAACTGGAAATAAACAAAATTTTAGGATGAACGTAACCAAAATTGTGAACAAAACCAGTTTTACTTGTTCCCAAGTAAAAAGCCTATTTTCAATTTAAAATAACCGGTTAATAATGGTATTAATCGTTTCAATTAATTGTCTTTAAACATTATTCAAAAATCTGTAATTGGAAAGTAACTACCCACCCAATGTTCCCCAGACCCCTTACGGGTACATTTAGTCAGATTTTATAGGTCCATAATTCCCTAAAATGGAAATCCTATCCAACTGACCACCTTTTACAGATTTTGTACATTACTGAAACAGTGTGTGAAATAACCTACCAGAGACATTAAAAAAATATCTAGGCCCTATGTTTAGTATCATGCAATTGACAGAAGCACAATTGGGCTTTTACAGGCCTTAAAGCAAAAAAATGTCTGTGCACATTTTGAAGACGTCATATATGGGCTAATTGTCTTTTTTCAAATCTTAAACGGTCTGGGCCATGCCTGATTTCAGGCACAGTGCCCAAACACTTTAATCCCAGCTTTTAACAGTTAACCTTAGCATTTAATATACTTTGATTTAAGCTTTGTTTTGATGTTGTGCAGAAATAAAGCAAAGGCTATCACACCATCCGCCATAAATCATTTTTTAAAGACAATGTCATATTTAAAAGGCCTTGGAACACTGGTATGAAAATGTTAAAATATTGTTTCTGTTCAAAATGAACCGAAATAAATAGCATTCTGTTTTTATTCCCTGTTTTGTGTAACATGAATTACTGTATTGACAGAAAATTAAGTATATTGATTTCATTGTGTGTTATTGTTTTTCATGCTCACTCTTATAGGTTATAGGTTAGTGAGGCTAATATGGTTAAGCCGGACTATGGATCTGACATTTATACAGTATGTGTGTGGTATAGTCACTTCAATGCATTCGACAGGATTTCCTGATTTGCTATGCTTTCCACAAATTACACAGTGCCATGTGCGGTTGAATCCCACCTGCCGATAGATCAGCTCTCGCATCACCAGTGCTGGTGTGAAAGACCTCAGCCAGATGAGATAGAGGGGTAATTACCATAGAGAATTACAATCCTGAGTCACAAGGGCCACTGGCTGAGCAGATGCTGCTGAGATTGTGTGAGAGTATGTGTGTGTGTGTGTGTGTGTGTGTGTGTGTGTGTGTGTGTGTGTGTGTGTGTGTGTGTTTGTGTGTTTGTGTAAGTATGTCCATGCACGTATGCTGTGTGTGTGTGTGTGTGTGTGTGTGTGTGTGTGTGTGTGTCTGTGTCTGTGTGTGTGTGTGTGTGTGTGTGTGTGTGTGTGTGTGTGTTTGTATGATGTGCTTGCTGTACAAATATTCAGGTAGCGTGCCTTTTCATCAAAACAGCACACAGAGCAAGATGCTTTTCGTCTGATCGGCTTTGGCGAGTGTCATGTTCTATTATCCTATGCATCCCGAGAAGCTCCTCTTCGCAGGAATCCGAGAAACGCAGCGCTGCTGATGCACAACCAGCTAAATCCCCCTCAGATCTCATCTGGTGCATCACACATTTCAAATACGTCTCAAAGACGATCCCCGTCAGTCCGATTCCAGGCACAGAATTATACGCTTCTGCACAAACAGATATTAATCAAAATAGCTTTGCATTCTTTTGCATTCATCTTCTCTGCAGCCTCTGCTGGTGGCTAAATAGCAGTGATTACTTGCATTGTGGCCTCTCTCTCTCTCCCTCTCGCTCTCTTTCTTCGGCTGCTTGCTGTGATTAGAAATCTCAGGAAGCCCAGTGCTGCTGTTTATTTAATTGTCCTTATGATTCCGAGGATATGCTCTATTTATTTTGCAGCCGAGGTAAAACACAAAGCTGAATTCACTTAGAGGAGGCTCATGCAATATTTAGAAGGCCAGGAGCCTACGCAGTACTCATGAGACTACCACACACACACACACACGCACACACACACACACACACACACACACACACACACACACACACACACACACAGAGAGAGAGAGACGGAGAACAGGGGCTTGTGTTGCTCAGTGAAAAGGCTGTGCGCTTTCCAGGCGGTGGCATGGGGGGAGTCATGAGGCGGGGCTGGCTGTGTGTTACTTGGGTGTTTGTGCCAATGCCAGGCATTGAACGACTTTTGTTCCATGAATAATTTCCATTGTTTATGTGTACCCGTCACGCGGACGTGCTACATTTGTGTGTGTGTGTGTGTGTGTGTGTGTGTGTGTGTGTGTCCAGGTTGTCTCCCTACACAAAGCACTTGGGAACAGCATCCTCTGTCTCTCCCTCCGTCTCTCTGGCAAGCCCTAGCCCAAGCCCAGCCAGCATGCAAAAACAGGAGCCGTTGTTGTAAGCCTGGGCGCTGATATATTTTTGCTTCATTTGTGATATGGCCTGTGTTTTGAAACAGCCGAGAGAAAAAAAAGCAGCAGGCAAGACAATGATGTGCTTGTCAAAGGCAGCCCAACCCGGTTAGTGTGATACAATATGGCCCCATTTTGTCTCCGACACCAATCGGCGGCTGTGTTTCTGTACTGAGCCGTGGAAAGCGGCCCAGCTCTCGGCTAGAGGAGTCCTCGGAGACAGAGCGACTTATGAATATTTGATGCTAATCCTCCATTTTTATCACTGGAAAAGCATGCACAGGAATCTCATTGATCTTCTATTATAATCACAGATTATAAAGTACTCTCCAAACAATCCCAGGATTAAAGCCCCATCACAGAGCACTCTTTGATGACCAGTCTGCCTGTCTTCCTCTCTCTCTCTCTCTCTCGCTCTCTATCTGTCTCTTTCTCTCTCTCTCATACACACACACACACACACACACACACATACACTATATCTGTCTTTCTCTCTCTCTCTGCCTGTGTGTGTGTGTCTCTCTCTCTCTCTCTCACACACACACACATACACACTCTCTCTCTCTCATACACACACACACACACACACACATACACTATCTCTCTGTCTTTCTCTCTCACACACACACTGCCTCTCTCTCTTTCCACCTCTCTCTTCCTCTCTCTCACACACACACTTACATACGGACATGCACACATGTGGTGCACAGAGTAAATTGGCAGGGTGCTGCTGCTGATGCAGCCTGTTTAATCCTAGTTCCCACTGGCTGCTAGTGAGGAAGGAGTCTCTGGATTCTTTCTTGTCTCAATTTATTAATTCTAAAGTTGGCCGGCGTCTGCAGAAATGTTGCTTATTAAATATTAACTTCAACAAATCTGCAAGGGCTGATACAAAAACATAATAGAGGGACCAATTAAAAAAACTGCCTGCGGATAGTGTGTTTCTTCTGTCTTTTTCCCCCCCTGGTGGCAGCTTCTTCACCAGGAACATATGTGCTACACCTTACTGCCACGTCACATCCTCTGAGGATATAAAAGATAAAAGAGCAAGTGGTGAACACAGCACGTTTTCTGTTCAGAGGCACTCCCCGTCTGAGATGTAAATGTCTTTTTAGGCCTTAATCTCAGCAGCTAGCCAGGCAACCACATGCACATCTACATCTGCATCCACGGACAGGCAAGAAAGCTGCTGATGCTGAGATGTGAGAGCCTGTATGTATTTGTCTCTCTGTGTGCTTTTTGTGCTGCTGAATTATTCATTTATTTATTCAAGCAATGGCTCATTCACTGTGTCACCCCCCTCCCCTTCCAGCGCTCCCCTCCTTCAAGGGAAAGCGTGCATTTAAACGCTGTGATATAAAAATAAGCATGTCGAGCATCTTATGCAAAGTGTTACACAAAGCCAAATTTAACCTCGGGAAGACAGTGTGTGTGTGTGTGTGGATATGTGTGTGGATATGTGTGTGTATATGTGTGTGTGTGTGTGTGTGTGTGCGTGTGTGTGCGTGTGTGTGTGTGTGTGTGTGTGTGTATGTGTGCTGCAGTGTTTATGCTGCGCATTTCAGAACGCAGGAGAGGGTGCAGAGGAGAGGGCACCGGCCTCTTGTTTACGTTCTGACTGTTCATCAGAGCTTTAGCAATGTTTTTTATTTATCCTCTGAGTAGCTCTCCAAGGACGTCAGAAGGCCACGCTGCCACTGTGTATCCACCTAAGTGGAGTTTTCTGAGGAAATAGAGCAATAACATGTGCCCTCACTGGAGATAATATGAAAGCATATAATCACATGAAAGCATTAGTGTCCATGTGAGGCAAATTCAGCTCAGACACAACACTGTAGATGGAGAAATCCCCAGGCTGGCTGAGGTGGGATGAGATATTGTTTGGGGCTAGAGTGTAAAAAGGCGAACACAAGGAGAGCCAAGCCAGCATGCCAGTGAGGGACGGCCCAGACTTAAAAAAAGAGAAACAGGCCAGCACAAACAGTGCTAATGAGGACACGACATTGTTTATCTGTCCCATAATGCTAATTTGACCGGTGGATGATAAAAATGACCCTTGTTTACTCATGAATTTTTCCACAAGCAGCTAGGGGGGCTCCCCAGTTTGAGCCTGACGAAGCGGGATTCTCATTAATTCTCATTAGTCTGCTACTAAATCAACTCTTTGATCAAAAGCTGCGCCTATTCGCCTGCGCTGCCTGTGCAAGTCATTTGTGTTTGGCCTTCCCACAGGGCTAGAAAGTGCATGAAAGTAGCTCATCTGTGAAACTCCTTAAAGCCTCCGCGTCTGAGAGCTGCTGCTCTGCAAAATCTAAAACAGGCTCCTTAATGAAATCGCTCTTGTGTTAAAACAACAAGAAGGACGGATTTGTTTAATTGCGCACAAACATCGATGTGCGACTTGTAAAGATTCCAATGACTCTGCACTTATTTCCCCCCTCGTCTGCCCCCCATGTTTGCATAATGTAATATTATGTGTCAATTTTCCTTCTAATCAGGGCCATCTGGCCATTCAGTGTGAGAGCAAAGCTAAATGGATAAATCTGCAAAACAAACAAAAATGCACGACTGACTACACAACTCCGCTGAAATGATGAGTGGCTCCAAAGATTAAAGAAGGGATTGAGATGGGTCCCTTGGCCAGCTGTCAAAGGCCCATCCATAACCGTAAGTGGCCTCTCATAATGATCATGAAAAGGGCCCTAATTAGAGCACTGATCAGCTGAACTTAGAGCTCATTGTCGGCTGGCACTTTGTACTAATTATGGATCAATCTGGCGGCAGGGCCAGCGGGATGGGGGTGGGGTGGGGGGGACGCGTAGCCTCGTATATCTGAGCCCCTGGCGGCCGGAGAGCTGAAGATGGATGTGCTGTCTGGTATGGAGGCCTCAGAGGCGTTGTGGGGCCGAGGGGATTAATGCGTGTGCTAGAGACTCCCCCTGGGAGACACCCAGACCCCAGGTGTGAAGCGCCAGCGCGCCCAGAAACAACATCCCTACACTGGGCGCTGGGCACCCTGGGTCAGGTTATTGATGCCCCTGGTCTCAGCACAAGGCCTGCTGGGAGACTGGACTGATGCTCACAGCCTCTGTGTTGCTGCTTACAGCAGCATGAGCGTCATGTTGATGATGCGTTGAGAGTAATGTGATCACAGTACAACCTCACGGGTGTCCCCTTCAACTGGGTCATGGAGAACAGCATTCTACATGAAGGTGTCAGAGCACACACAGTTGACGCATGGTTTTAGAGAATACAAACATATTTACAACTTAATTGGCACATGTTATGATCTCATTGCTATTGTAGCGTAGCATTGACAAATGCCTCTTCAGTGCTGGCCAGAACACAAGCCTTCTACCACAGAAACCCTGTTCTCTTCTCCACACAAGTATGCACCACTCAGATCCGCTCAGCATCAATGAAAGTGCTACCGCATTATTTACATTTGCCCTTTAAGTTACATTTACATATATAATTTATAACTGTAATAGCCTTTTCAGGATGCCATGCTGTGTGTGTGTGTGTGTGTGTGGGCGTGGGTGTGTGCATGTGTGTTTGTGTGTGTGTGTGTGTGTGTTCCTGCGGTCAACGGCTGTTTACATTTTCATTAAGCCTTGCTTTCCCACAGGCAAGGTGATTGCTGAATACATATGAGAGCTCTAGGAAGGAGGGCTTGTTCAATTCCATTTGGTAACTTTATTTCAAATCATTCTGTAGCCTTGGAGTGCAATAATGCCACAGCCTCAGCTCAGTGCCAGACATATGCTTTTTTTGCTACCTGAAGCACCTGTAGAGGCTTTTAGAATCTGACACCAAGTTTAAACATACATGACACTGAATTGGACCGTACTGCGGATCCATTTCTCTCAACTTGTTAACTCCGAGGGTAACAAAACAGGACGTGGTGTCAGTCATTCTGCCGGTGTGCATTTCGCTCCTCTAAAGCTTAGAAAATAGAATTCTGGTCGGCTGAGTGCTGTCGAGCTGCTTGCTCAGGGTCAAGACGAGTCAAACAATATAGCGCACATAATAGGATGTCTGAGGTGCGTGCTGTGCGTCACGCGCCTGCTAAATGCCGCTGAAGGACAATTACGCATGCATTTCAACAAAGTTTTGAGGACAGGGGGCAATGCTGCCCGACATCCATTAGTTTAATTTTGTTCTCGGCTAGCGGAGGGTGACCTTGTAAGCATCCTCATTGAGAAACACAGGGAGCTACATTAGGTGACCATCGAAAGAGTGAGTGAGTGGGTGGAAGGTTGGTGGGGGAGACTTGGGGTCTGTCTGCCTCTCTACTTGGCATGCTGACAAAGTGGGACCGTGTCTATGTGATGGGCTGCTAGCCAGGGCCCTCTGTCCTTGAAGCTAATGGCAACCAGCCAGTGCTCCAGCTATTGGCTCCCACTCAGCCTCACCGTCTCTTAACGGGGTGAAGGGGCTAAAGACCCGCCCTGCTACCAGTGACCTCGTGTCTGACCCTCTGTGATTGACTCATCACAATGTTGGCTGGCTCCTTTGATGGACCGGAGCTGAAGCAGAGAAGCCCTCGCTGTATCACGGCCTTGCTGAGCCAGCCAGCCAGCGAGCGTGCGAGAGAGAGAGAGAGAGAGAGAGGGAAAAACAAGCAGACTGGAAAGTGGCCATGTTCCTGCGAAGGACCCTGGAGGAGTGTACTTTAGCAGCATGCGTCTGCGCCTGGCTGCTGAGTACCCAACAAATGTTCTGTACCAGCTGCCCTGGGGACTTTCAAATATGAAGGGAATTACTGAGCTACGTAGTCATAGGTTTTGCTAAATTGATACATTTCCTTCTGGCTCATTTAAGGACAGTAGTTTCCTCTCAAGCTCAGATACTTTGAAGATTCTGATCTTGTCCCAACAGATGGATCATACGGTCTCTGACTTCAAGAGGGCCAGAACTAATATTCCACGGGCCTCAGAGAAGATGTAATAAAGAGGGATAAAGGGAGGCTATCTGAAGCAGGAGTTACTTTTTTAGGTCATCCTCTGTTACCTACCTACCTACACTGGCTTTTGTTCTGCGAGACTTAAATAAAACATCGGCAATGACCTGATTCAGGTTATGGATGGATGGATGAATGTCTAAACAAACAATACAGTTCCTGTACAACATTGCTAGTGGGCGAAGAAGCCTCTCTATATTAGGTCAGCTCTGCCTGTGTATGCACCAGTGCACAGTGCCTGTGAGTGTGCCTCCGCTCATGCACAGCGAGAGAAAGAGGGAGAGCGCTCCTCCTTAATCAGGTCGGAGCTCTGGACCAGGACATGGTCACATCACTCTGGTCAGCACCGGAGGAGTGAGTCACTCGGTAGGCTATGCTATGCTACATTGCGTTGCGTGCTATGTGTGTGCAGGCGTGTTGCTCAGGTGGATATTGTCTCAGTCATTGTGTGTGCTACTCTGTGGCCCTCCTGCAGTGATGTGATGGCCGGTGGAAAACGCGGAGGAGATGTTTTCAGTCTCTGTGGGAAGGAGGCGGCACCTTGGTGAGGGTCGGATCACCGGAGAGAGACATCTCTCATTCTGCAGTCTGCTCACACACAAACAAGGAAATAGGCTGCTTGTGTTCAAACCTGGAAATAATGGAAAAACTGCACTTTCAATTTAGCCATCCCAGGTTCTCCTCTGCACCTCGCCCCCACCCCACCCAAACGCATTCTTGCCCAGGGCAAAAATTGTATATGGCTTGGAAGTCTTTCGACAAAATACCACTGAAAAATGGACCCAGCTATAAATAAACAAGCTGCAATATCCTGTGTTATGAATATATAATTTCCATCTTTAATAAGTGGTTAGGCCCCAGGGATCTTCTGCAAATGGTCTGGCGAGCTGTGATATTTGTGCATAAAATTCCTCTTGAATTATTAAAGCACCTGCACTGGAAAGAGTGATATCACTGTGACAGGGAGGAAGGGTCGACTGGGGAATAGTAAATTTGGAAGATTTCATAACGTGTGGTTTCCATAAAATCACGTTTTACCACCCAGTCTGCTCTCCCCAGATCTGTTGGGCATTATGGAGGACATTCATGGCTAGTTCCAAGAAATAATAAAAAAAACTTCATCCATCTTATGGGTGGTATTTTTTTTTTTTTTTTTTTTAAATCTTAATTGCATTCCATTGTGTATGGAAAGGCTGTTCTTATTGTTGTCATCAAGTACACATTCAGGGCAGCACTCAGTAAGTTTACTAAACAAACGCCTCAGCAGGGCTTATTAGGTCAGATGGTGGCGTATCCTCTGGGGAGAAGCGATGGAAACAGTGCTGACTCCAGGCTCCAGCCACTTGGCTCTACAAGACTCCAGGGTGGGATTTGGCCCCTGTGCTGTTGGGTGGGGTCAGGACCAGAGGTCCCACAGAGATCGGAATTCCTGGAATCATTCACAGGAGTGTACATTACAATACATACTGAGAAGGCATGCCTCGAAAAAATCACCCCCGCAACGTTTCTCAGATTCACATCCTGCGCTGTGATCATGGGTATTATTTGGCTGTTTACCCAACCTGACCTTAGAGTAGTCATGCCCACGTCCTTGGAATCAGTTACTAGGCTCAGAGAGATGAGATGATGTAGAGAGAGAGAGAGAGAGAGAGAGAGGCAGGTTCCTCCCCTTTCTGTCTGGGTGCCAACACCTACAAGTTTCTCATGACAACTGGTAAGCACCTAGCGATCGGTATCACCACAGCTCTCTCAGTTTGTTTGATGTGTTGGTTCGAACAGGCAATGACTAGCGAGCACGTTGCAGAGATAATGTGTCCTTCTCAAGCCACAGCTGCGACGGAAACTTGTTCTCGAGCAAAAAAAGGATTCTCATTGTGAAACTGTGACCTCCTAATGTGGTGAGGTCAAAGAAGGTTTTTTCCACATAGGTACATCAGCTAATTAGTTGTGTAGGCGTTTTATAGCTACTGCTTACCTTAATATTATATATACACGCACATAGACCACACATACAGTGTGTGTGTGTGTGTGTGTATATATATACACAAAATAAATTTGCTTCCCTTCAAGGTTGGATTTTTCCTATTTTTTCCATTGTGAGATTACAATAAATCACCAATAGATTATTTTTTATACCCGTTTTTAATCAACTTTAGCAGAGGTGCCAATAATTCTGGAGGGTACTGTATGTATGAATATAAAACTCATTATGATGGACACCTGTGATCACCAGAGTGTAGTCCTGTGCTGATCTGACACAGTTTCTGAAACAGTCCTGTCCAATGGCTTTTCAAACAAGCAAATCCTAGAAATAAATGCTGTTCATCGTCCAAGAGTGTACTGAATATGTGGCAGGGGTTAAAGTGTGTGTGTGTGAGAGTTAATTTTTACGCGTGTACAGAGGTGACCAAGAAGCTAGCAATTCTTCTCCAAAAAGTATTGCTACACCACGATACTCAATATGTTGTCCAATGGTGAGTAATTTTTCTCCGTTGCACCAACACTGGATTTTAGGGTTCCCCCACCTGCCAAATCTCACTTTAACCACTATGAGTATGTGTATGTGCGTATGTGTGTGTGTGTATGTACGTATGTGTGTGTGTGTGTGTACATATGTGTATGTATGTATGTGTGTGTGTGTGTGTGTGCTCCTAGCTCTGGTGCCCCACATTGCAAAGTGGATTTTGATTTTACAGCAGTCGGTTTCACTTTTATGGCAGCAGTTGCTGCAGCAGCACAGTGAGAGGTGTGTTTCCTTTTTTTTCACCTCAGAAAGCTTTGATTTACATTTCATTCAGAGTAACCTTTCCAGGAGCACTGGGGTAGAAAAGAGGCCAATGAAACAGAGCTGCATTTACCGAGAGAACATTCATATTCATTAGCAGTCGGCATTAACACATCCCTATAGTGACAGATTCCTAATGCATGTTTTATGACTGCAGTTAATGGTATACTAACAATGTTGCAGGCTATAAAAAGGCAGTGATATGAAGCTACGGAGCGAAGGCCACCATGGCCCAGTGTGGGTTATTGATCCCCCCTGTGTCCCATTGATCCTTGCTGTTTTCCCTCCACAAAGAGGCTGCTTATCTGGCTTGTATCGGAGAGGGACAGACACCGCTGCTCCTTGGCGTTTGCTATCAATAGCTGCCCAGCACCGGCCATCATTAAACCCTCATCATCAGCGCTGATGGCCGCGGAGCCGGCTCATCTGTTTATGTGTGTGTGTGTGTGTGGGGGGGTGGATTATGTGTCTTCCCACTGACTCCGTGCTTAACACCTGAGTGAGTTGCGTACAGAGAGTGGCATAGCGCCCGCGCCTGGTTCCGGCTCCTACTGCACCGCTGAGGCGCTCAGGCAAAATCCTTTAATGCCAGACATGTAGCAATGGTGGCTGTCAAAAGCCCTCTTCTTCCTCCGAGAGACAGACGCCTTTAGAGGACTACACTCCTCTCTCTCTCTCTCTCTCTGTCTGTCTGCGTCGACTGAGATTGAGATTGGGTCTGACATAAAAAGAGGCACCCACTCCTTACTGTACCTGAGGTGCTTGAATTTGCAGTGGTTTATTTTTTGTAATTAATCAACTAATTAGCAGGAGTGGCTTTCTTCCTGAAGTGCCAAGTGATAATGATGATTACAATAAACATGATGAGAGAATGGGTATAATGGCGCAGATGAAAAAACTAGAAAAACAACAACAAGCACAACAGAATAATAATAAAAAAAACAAGTTGTAGCTTGCCCTGGAGCTAACAGCGTGGAGCTTTTGCGCTGATAATCAAGCATTTATTCCACAAACAATGATGGAGCCGGCATGGGATTTGCCTAACAATGCCTCATTACTGGTGTATGAGCTTATTTTTTTCTGAGATAATTCATTTCGTCAAGGAGGAGAGGATGGGGAGTGAGCGTGAGGAGGTGGTGGTGGTGGGGGGAGAAAACACTTATTAATTTGCAAGAAATGGAATTAGCAGCGGGGCGCGGCGGTAGCGGCAGCGGCGGCGGAGTTCTAATTTTACACCGCGTCCCATGTGCCCCGGCGCTGATGGTAAATGGAGATTTGTCACACTCCACTTGGCCGCCTCCCCAGAAAGCAGGAGCCTGATGAGCTGTCGCTCCCGTAGGAGGCCTTGCCGCCCCGCGCACACACACACACACACACACACACACACACACACACACCCACACACGGGAAAGAGTCATCAGTGGGGTTGTGCCCGTCGTCCAGGCCCATATTTCACCACTGACAGGAGATGGGGTGAGTGTGTGTGTGTGTGTGTCTGGTGGTGGTGGTGGTGGTGGGGGGGGGGGGGTGGTGGCTGAGCTCACAGGCTAAAAAAATACCTACCAACAGACACGTGATGGGGGCTGGTGGGTGGTGAGGAGTGGGTGAGTGTGTGTGTGTGTGTGTGTGTGTGTGTGTGTGTGTGTGTGTGTGGGTCAAGGGGTGGTAGAGGGGAATCGATGGCAGGTAGGAAGGAGAAGGACAGGTGCGCAGGCACATGGCCACAACAGCCCATTAGAGGAAAGGAGGGATGCATGGAGAGAGAGATAGAGAGAGGGATAGAGTGATAGAGAGGGTAATAGAGAGAGGGATTGAGAGGGTAATAGAGAGAGTGCTAGAGGGAGGAGTAGAGAGAGATAGAAAGAGTGATTGAGTAAGTGAAAGAAAGAAATAGAGAATGATAGAGAGAGGGATAGAGAGAGAGAGATGGAGAGATAGAGAGGGAGGCAGCATGATAAACAGTTTCCAGTTTAATAATAGCCATGGTCCTGATCAATAGTCTCTGGGCCACGGCTCTCTGGGGGGATGATGAGGCAGAATATTGTTAACCCCTCAACCCTGAGCCATGACATGGGCTGGGGCCAAAGGCCAGAGCTGCCTGTGTGTGTATATGTGTGTGTGTGTGTGTGTGTAAGGAGAGCTGGGAGCCAAGCAAACAGCTACTGTCATCTCTGCCCCCCCTGCACACACACACACACCTCCTCTCTCTCTCTCTGTCTGTTCCCTCTCTCTCTGTGTCCTCCCCTCAGAGAGGTGCATTATGCTAAACCACGCTGTGATAAAAAATAATGAGGGGATGAAATGCACCTCAGATGAAATGATGTATTCTCTCCTCCCGCCCCAGCCTTTATGAGCCTATTGATTATGTGATAAAGTGTGTGGTGGAAGAGATGGAGTTTTGCAGTTTTAATGGGTTTCCAACCCCCTCACACACACGCACACACGCACATGCACACGTGCGCACTGCGCACACACACACACACGCGCACGCACGCACGCACACACACACACACACACACACACACACACACACACACACAGCAAGACTGAGTGTTTATTGATCACGGTCTGCTAGTCCTCAGATCTTCCGCTTGCATTCTCAGAGTCTCCTCCATCAAATAGGCTGAGACACCATTTGCTGACACCACTGGAGTTTTTCTCTCCTCTTTCCCTGCATGTCAAATACGGAGGGGGGAAAAAAACAGGAAAAGAAGCTTTGGGGCGGCCTGGGTTCTAGGAAGAGCTGTATGTTTATCTTTGCCATCAAGATCGTATCTTTGCAAAGATCTCAGAAATTCTATTTCATTCTGCTTTTTTTCTGAGAAACACTGATTTCCTGCTCAGGCAAAACAGTGGGGAAAACCACTCACCACTACACACGTCACAGATACTTCCTCTCTTACACACACACACACACACACACACATGTATGTTCAGACACACACACATATACACACACGCAGACACACACCTACACACTTGCACAGTCTGAGGAGAGAGCTGCTCCTGCACTGCCTGGCCGATAAGGATCCCGATGTCTGACAGTGGGCTGACTGCGGAGTCCCGGAGAGTTAGAGGGATTAAGAGGTTATAGAGTGCCATGATAGCCGCTGGGATGACGGCGGATTACGGAGATTATCTCCGAGCCGGAGTCTGGAGCTGGCAGATGTGGCACCTGCAGGTACGGAGGATTGGGGGGGGGGGGGGGCAGGAGGGGAGGGTGAACCTGAGTGAGTCTGTACCCCCCAACACACACACTCCCTCTCTCTCACGCACACGCACACACACACAGACACACACACACACACACACAACCACCCCGCCGATAGCTCATCCCCTCCGGTGTGCTGCTCAGGCCTTGCCTCAGCTAATCCCAGATTTCATCATGGCTGTTGCCGACGAGTTTCAGGCCAGGTTTCTACTCTGCGGTCGGTCTTTGGGTTGTTCTTAATGATCCAGTCCTCTAACTTTCGTCATTTTCACGTCAGCTTGCAAAACCAGGTTCCTTGTTTGTGAAACCACACCAAAAACTCAAAAAGACTTCACAAGCTCTGTACACAAGACGAAGATAAGCCCTCATCCTCCAAGTCAACAAATGTCTCCTCCAGTTCCAGTGGTATTCTTGACCTCACAAAAACTTCACATTTTACTTTGATATACACAGATACACACAGGCTCAATTTAGACATAATTTTGTTTCGCTTTTCATTGTTTTTTTTTTTGTTTCTTGTATTTTGTTTCTTGTAATGCTTAATTTTGAAAATTAGGGAAGGCCTGTGCAGTTATTTGGAGATGCTACACTATTTCGAGATGAACACAACACACACAGTTGCATTTCGTGACTTAAATAGGTGAGGGGAAAGCACTGAGACAAGCGTGTTGTGCCAATGCGCTGTTTGAATGGGTCAAACCGCAAGAATGGAACGCCTTGAAAGCTTTGTTTGAAAGGAGATGTGGTATGGACGTCATGAGCGCAGCAGAACTAATGAGGCTGACAACAACCAGTTCCTGTCTGCTAAACTTGTAGGGGAAGGCGCGTGCACACACACACACACAAGTGAAGGGAAGCATTAAATACGTTCACACATAGATGAACACACTTTCATCGGCTCACGTACTCGTACAGCTTTTGTCTTTGTCTGTGTGTGTGTGTGTGTGGGTGTGTGTGTACGTGACTCACTCACCGACACAAACACACAGGGTTGTCACACACCCAAATGTAGGCCCATGTCTATTTTTGAGGTCATACTCTCTCTCTCTCTCTGTAGTTCTCAGCACGCCGCTGTTATCTCACGACTCCAGTTGTGGCTTTGAGCAGGCCTGTTATGTGCTGACTGGGAAAGTGAAACGTACCTTGTGAAAACCCTACAAACCAAATACCACAAGCAGCAACAGCAGAAGTACCGGCAGCTTGCAGAAGCACAGACTGCTCACTTGCTCACACCCCTCCGGAAAAAAAACGCCCCACACACACAGACACACACACACAGACACACAGACACACACACACAGACACGCACGCACACGCGCACGCGCGCCTTTTCCTCGCCTCTTGGGGCGCCAACGAAGGAGAAAAGCATTTCTCCATGGTCGTCTCTTGTGACATTTTGTATACAGTAAGTGCGTGCGAGCGGATGCAAATACAGGATTGTGATATTTCCAATTATTTATTCAGTGCCAAGCCTTGTTCACAATGGAGGCTGAGGGTGAGGGATTGTATATCTACTACTGTAACCTCTCATCTACTCCAGGTGTGTGTGTGTGTGTGTGTGTGTGTGTGTGTGTGTGTGTGTGTGTGTGTGTGTGTGTGTGTGTGTGTGTGTGTGTGTGTGTGTGTGCGCGTGTGTGTGTGCGTGTGCGCGCGTGTGTGTGTGTGTGTGTGTGTGTGTGCGCGCGCGCGCGTATACATGTGTGTATGTACAACTATATCCTCCCATCCACTCAAGATGTTTAAAGGCTTAACTTGATGTTTTTTTTTTTTAAACGTCGGAATTTGCGGGGTTGGAGCTGGTTTCTTCTCGACTCGGATTATCTTGTGATGAGTGTTACCATGGCAACTGAAAAGACCAACATCCCCCGCCCCCTCTCTCCAAGGAAACGTGTTTTTCAGAATTGTGTTGTCATTATGTTGTCAGACTCCCCACCCCCCCCCCACCCCAGCTTTTCTTTCATTGCTTTTCACGAGCGTGAGAGGATGTTTTAGAAAATGAATTAAATTATGTCATTACTGAACTACAAAGTCAGAGCCATGTGCAGCTCAAAGATAAACCTCCAGGAATGGAGCGGGTGCGGAGAGAGAGAGAGAGAGAGAGAGAGAGAGAGAGAGAGAGAGAGAGAGAGGCGAGTAGGGAGACATCTTTATCTCCACCTCCCGCAGTTTTCCCTTGACCTGACCCAGCAATGGCCTCCTCTCACACAAATGTACATTATGTTCACTTTCCTCTTTCCCCGAGCCACTCCCCCCCCACCCCCTCCTTATCCTTTATCAGGCTACAGTGCTGGTTCTGCAACTTCAAAGTGTCTAGGTGTGTGATAACAGGATGCGTCAGGTTCTGAGCAAACGACCTTCTTATCCGAGCATCTTAAGTAGGGCTATGAGCTGCTCTACATGTGAGGCGGTCGATGGATTTTGCACCTTATACACACACACACACTCATGCAAACACTCCCACTTTGACACGATTACCGCTCAGATGGTGTCTGTCTGTCTGTGTGTGTGTGTGTGTGTGTGTGTGTGTGTGTGTGTGTGGCTGGCTGGTTTTTGTGTGCAGTCAGTGAAGTGCTGAACCGACACAAACACGTTGTTCCACGGCTGTCTCTCTCTCTCCACAGCGCAGGTTGGTGTGCAGCAGTCGACCACACACCACGTCACATGACTGGGGTCAGCCTGATGGAAGCTGGAGATGCGGCTGTCAGGCTGTCTGGGGTTCAGCAGAACGCCGCACACTCTCACAGGCGCGGTCAGAGCCACAGCGCTGCCAGAGATGTTCACATGCAATGTGGTCGGCGCTGACATGAAAACACAGAGAGAGAGAGAGAGAGAGAGATAGAGAGAGAGAGAGAGAGAGAGAGAGAGCACCCTGCCACACATTAACACCAACAGCCACTGTCACAGACGTAGATAAAAAAAGCAGAATGGAAAGAAGTCTGCGGAGTGAGTGTTTTCTGTGCCTGAGCCTTGGTGTGAAAAAAAACAAAATCCCTGTGCGTATGTGCTTGTGTGTGTGTGTGTGTGTGTGTGTGTGTGTGTGTGTGTGTTGTGTGTGAAAGAGCACTTGTCACACCTTCTGCAGCAGCATGCCTTCGCAAACACAATACCTCTGTTTAGCAAACACCTTGCTTCTTACGGTACAATTAGAATAGAAAGCCTCCTGTGTCTGCGTTGGTCTGGAACGCCCCCCTGAATTCCTCTGCGTGTTTTTCAGAACACTCTGCTTCCTGCTCTGAGCTGTGGTAGCTGAGCTATTTCTATCAGCCCAGACTGCCGTGGCGGTGGCTAGCTGTAGCTACGACTAGCACAGTAACTTTTGAAGCGAAACGCTGCTGGTGTCCATAATTTACCCTGCCCAAGACATTTTATTTTCCAAATCAAACACTTTTGTGACAAATTCAAGGGCGCTGGAGCGGGCGGTTGAGGCCACCCACGGTGCTCCGTGAGCTGTGCTCTGACGGAGGCTCTACTGCTCGCTTGTGCCGAGTCTCGGAAACCAGAATGCACTGCTTTTATTAAACCACACAAGGGCCAATTTACATCTACCCAGCATTTAGGCTTCGGCACAGCTTATTTAAATATTGCGGAAGTGTGCTCATCTTGACATTTGGGAGGAAATTCTTCTTCTTCTTCTTCTTCTTCTTCTTCTCCTTTTTCTTCTTCTGTCTCGACCCAATGGAAAAGTACCAGGTTTGGGAGAGGATAGATGTGGGCAGAGGGGCAACCACAGAGTGTGCATAGCTGCTTCATTTATGGAAGTCTGTGTTTAATGAGCCTCACATGTGGGGTCCGGGAGAGCCGGGATGGGGGTGGGGCAGCGCTGTGAGGGGTCGTGGTGGGCATGGCGAGCTGGGTGAGGTGGCCTCCCCTGGAGGTGCTGGCTGGCTGGCTGGCTGGCTGGGCCACGGCTCCGCGGCTGCTGGACGAGGGTGAAGCCATGCTTCTGAGGCGGCTGTGGGCTGTGGGTGCCAAGAGCTCATGTGAAACCACTCCACAGGGCCCACACACAGCTGTACGCAAACACACACACACACACGCACGCACGCACGCACACACACACACACACACACACACACACACACACATACACACACACACGCCGCTACCACCAGAGGAAAATTACTGGCAGCCTGAGTTGGCAGGTTTTCTCTGGGGTGCCGGCAGGAGGACATGGTTATTTGTGGCAAGTTGAGAGGTTTTGGTTTCCTTCAGAGAGGGTGACACGGGGAAGGAGAAGGTGAGTTTGTCATTAGAGATCACAATCATAGGAGCAATGTGTGTGTGTGTGTGTGTGTGTGTGTGTGTGTTTGTGTGTGAGTGTGTGTGTATAAGTGTATTTCTGGCATGGTGGGTAAATATGAATGTGTGTGTGATGGTGTGTGATAAGAAATATGTGTGTGTGTGTGTGTGTGTGTGTGTGTGTGTGTGTGTGTGTGTGTGTGTGCGTACGTGTGCGTATGCGGGTGTATATGAAACTGATATTTGTGTGTGTAAGGCGCGAAGGTAAAACGAGGATTGTTTTGCCAGGGAGCAGAACTGTAAATTACTTTCACATTGCTGCAGCGACTACACTTATCTCATTGTTTCCTTTCTCATTTCCAATAAGAGTTGCATTATCTCTGGAGCGTGAAAGACAAAAACCCCAACATCCCAACTTATTTTTGCCTCACGCCCACGCTCCTCTGCAACATCCTCCGCACCACGCTCTCACAACCATGTGGCCGGTGTTAATAGGCTTAACCTTGGCGTTATCTTGTGTTTAGTCAGATGCTTTTTTAATTAGTTTATCATGACCCGGGTGGGGAAGAAGGAAGCGAGCAGGAAACAGGCCACTCATGGGACTGCGCTGCCTGCGCAGCGTAGAGAGGTGAGTGAAAGGCCTGCGCTGTTTGGGCTGTTTGACCTTTCATTTATGACTGCCAGGCACATCCTCTCTCATCCACGCGCTAAAAATAACAAAGCAGCGAGGAGGCAAAAAAACCCCCCAAAAAAAAAACAACAATGGCGGTGTTGTGATGGTATTGATTTTAATAGGCCGGCCCCAGCTTGCATTTGTGCTGCTTGGGGTGTTTTTATTGGGAGCTGTAAAATAGCAAAGGAGATGGGTTGGAAGTTTTCCATGTATTGCAATCAGAATTTATAAATTGCTCCATTACCTCCATTTCCAGTGGTTACTCTTGGAACATTAGCAATTATTTTCACATGGGCTTCGCTCATAAAACCAATAATCTAGTGATTTAGTGGCCCTGTACTTCAGACCGCCGAGTTTGGCCTGATCCTCCAGCTCCGATCCATCCATCTTTCCAGCTATTAACTTTAGGCTGATGAAATTGCTTCTGGGCTGCTTGGCGTCGATCTGGACCTTAATGAGTAAATAGATACTCAGGGATCTTTGGCCCTGTCATTTGAGGTAATGCAAGAAGCTGACCGAGGTGTTGATGTGTACAGGCCAGTGGTTTTAACGCACAGGGCAGATCCTGTTCGGCTGTTTTGGAGAGCCGCACACAACACACACACACACACACGGCACACAGAGCACACACACACACACGCACACTACAGCCGTGACCACCCATATCTGTCTGTGGCCCATTTGAGCGTATTTTAAGATCGTGAAATGATCAGTGTGTGTTTCTCTAACCAAACATCTGGCGAGTTGGGTACTCTACTGAACTCTGCATAGCTCTCTGAAACCAAATTCAAAATGACTGCGGATAGCTGAAGTATGTCTGAACACATGTATTTGTCATTTGTTTATTTCATACGTGACCTCTGTATATGTAGGTGTCATGTTGGTCTGTTAATATGTGTGTGTGTCTGTGTGTGTGATTGTGTGTGTGAAACAGAGTAAAAGAGAGAGCCAGAAAGAGAGAGAGAGAGAGAAAGAGAGTGAAAGAGTAAAAGAGAAAGCTAGAAAGAGAGAGAGTGAAAGAGTAAAAGAGAGAGCCAGAAAGAGAGAGAGAGAGAGAGAGTGAAAAATAAATGTGATTGTGGGAGTCTGTGCGTTCAGTCATAAGGAGTCTGGGGGAGCTATTGCTCTGTAGTCAATCTCTGATCATGGAGATGGATGGCTGGGGCCCGAGGAGGTGAGGGGGCCCTATATCGCGGCGCGGCCCCCCGACCGTGGCCCACACACCCCACCTCCATCATCCCATTAGCGCAGCCCTGGGGGAGCGGGCTCTGGAAGCCGGAGAGATAGACCCAGATGAGCCCATAAATCACAGACCTCGGGGACAGAGCAGGATCTCTGGGACACATACACACACACACACACACACATCTATGCAACCCTCCCAAGCGACACCCACCCACCCCTTCGCCCGACAAACACACACACACACACACACACTCCCTCACAAACCCAACCATCTTCCCCTACACACATACACACACAGTCCCTCACAAACCCAACCCTCCTCCCCTACACACACACACACACACATTCTCTCCCTGCAGCCCTCTGCCACTCATGTCGTGTGAGTGAGAGAGGAGGACAGCCGGCACGCTCTCTTGGTCCACACTCACACAAACACACACACACACACACACACTCACTCAGCCTAGCACCATCATCTCAGACCACACATCTGTTTCTGTTATCCACTCATGGCCCAGGCTGGCCAGTGGCCATCAATTTGGTACTGTTTTTAAAAAAAAGAATAAACACACACACACACAGACACACACATGTAAAATCATTGATTTCCAGCTGGTTTCGGAGTGGGAAGAAAGCTTGAGAAACTTGAAATGAATTCTCCCTGTCGACACAGAGCGGTTTTTGATGATCTGCGGGAGCCTCTGCTAATGCCCCGGCCGAATTGAAGGGGGAAAACCTCCAATAAAATAGTCACCCGTCAGTTGCTCACAGGGGGGAAAGCAGCAATCTTTGGCTTTGACAGTTCAAAGGTTCAACTCTTTTACTTTTACTTTTTTTCCACTCACCATTTTTATCTTTTCCCTTTACTTTTTTGAAAGCCAAGGCGTGTTTCAGATGTGTGTGGTGACTCCTTATGCAAACTTTGTCGTAATTAACGGAACAGAGATTCGTTCTCCTCTCCTCTCCCTCACTCGCCTGCCTGCCTGCATTTCTTGCCTGTAATGGGGGGATGTGGTTTCCCCCCACATGCTTTGAGACCTTAGCTGTGGGCAGCGCCTGCGGTCACACACCCAGGGCCACCAGAGCCAGATGCCCTGGCCGCAGCGCTCAGCCTCTGGGTGGGATGGTGCCGGAGCCAGGGAAGGCTGGAGAAACTGGAGGAGACGGAGTGGCGGGGGGGGGGGGGGGGGGGGCACTCCACACACAGGCCAGAGCTCCACCACTCTGTGGATACAACAACAACAACTGAAAAATACAAACCCCAAGCCCTTGGAGGAAGTGTGCTGGCCGCTCTGCACTGGGCTGGCTGACCGAGTCCCCACAGAGGCTCCTCTATTGTTGCTCTTTTAATTAACTCTGTTTGTGTCCGTGTCACTCGCCAGAGCCCACGCCACAATACCTCAGAGGGCCCCCCCTCACCGGCCGCAGGGAGCTGGCCAGTCTCCGCGCACACACACACACACACACACACACACACATGCGCACACACACACATACACGCACACGCACACACTGCCCGCCCCAGTTTATAATTATCCAACAACAGTTACAATTTGACAAGTCATAATTTCTCCCAAAAGTAGCATACAGAGTACGTCTCTGCAGCGCAGACACTCCCAGTCTGTCTGCCTGCCGGCCAGAAGTGGACCTCGCAGGACGAAAGGGGCGACGCTCGGCTCAAACAGAGGTGTTTTAAGGTCATGGCCTGAGTCGGTCTAATTCCGTAGTGCACACCCAAATCCCGTGCCGCCCCTGAGCTGCGCTGCTGCAGCGGTGGGAGCTGTCGGAGCTGTCGTTTTGGCTCGGTGGTTTCAGTCTGGACTTGCCTCTCGTCAGCCCTGTCCCCAGGCTCGCATGCCACAGCTACCCCAAGGCAACTGTAAATGTGTCATAGAGATAATTAGCTGGATTTAACCTTCAATCCCACAAACCTGCAGAGCAAGGCAGAACAGAGTGTCGACTGTTGGGGAAGCCCCTGGCCCCGTGCAAACTCGTCATTTTAGGGTATTCACCGCGAGGACAGGAGACAAGCCAACTTCTCCTCCCTCCCTCTCTCTCTCCCTCCCTTTCTCTCTCCCTCTTCACCTCTGTCTGTCCCTACTCCCGTGCCTCTGTCAGGAGTGGAATGTGGGCTGGAAGCGCAGCTGCATTGTCTGCCTATAATTGGTGATTTGTGTAATAACGTCGGGCCTGAGATGGTGCCTTGTTGAGACGGAGGGGTGGAAAAAACCGCGAGGGCGAGTGAGAATGCGCTACTGGGCCTTCCCCTTAAGGTGCAAACGCCTCCAGCCTTAGATGACAGCGAAACCACAGAGTGACTGTCCAACTGCAAGAGAGAGCCACTGTGTCTGGGTGAGCCACTGTGTGGCGACGGCTACAAACACAGACGTCCTGCGCTCACCCACTGCGACACGCCCTCCAGTCTGAGCGACTGATGGACAGCCCTGGCGGTCGGCTGTGCCAGGAATGATGGGTAAATTAGTAAGGAGCCGTCGATGGTGTGGCGAGTCATTGACACAGCCATAGACATAGCGCAGCGACCGCACTGCTTACGCCTAAGCTGCAGTCAAAAAGCACCACTTCCGCCATAACGCTGCAAAACACAAGGCAGCCTCGGCGTTGCCTAATTCTCCCCGGGCCTGGCAGCTCAACCCCAGTGTTAAGTGGCTTTTCAAGTTTATCCTGAGAGGTCAGGGGGAAAATAAAACATCACACGAGAGCTACAATTACAGCCCTCGAACATGACAAGTATCTGTTTTTATTTTTTGACAGCCGGGCCAGTTTTTTTCCCCTTCTCTCTCTTTCTCTCTTTTTAATGGTCTCTCCTCTACCCTCCTCTGCTCTCTCTCTCTCTCTCTCTCTCTCTCTCTCTCTCTGCGTAAACAGGCGGGCAGTCAGGCTACTTTGCTGGTTGGTCCTCGTCTGCCTGCCTGCTTAGGGCCTGGCGGCTCAGTGATCCAGCTAGCAGGCAGAGAGGCGCAGGCAGAGAGGCCGAGGCAGCGCTGGTGGTTTCGGCGGTGAGCTGAATTACAACGTGCAGCAGAGGGCTGTGGTTTGGTCTGCACACACTGCAAGCTGAGCCCTGGGCCTGCGCGACGCTCCATTGATGCAGCGCTCTCTCATTAAGTGCTCTCCTTTCACAGCACCCCAGTGGCTGCTCCTCTCGGCTCCCCGTTGCGCCGCACCGCGCCGACCCCACAGCGGATCCTGGGTGGGCCCGGGCGGCCAGGCAAGCCTCCTCCAGCCCTGCCACAGGTGCTGAAGACACAGCCTCGGACTGGGTGGCTGGGGCTGGTGATGCCACTGGAACCAGCTGGGAGCCGTCAGCAGACTATCTCGCTTGTTTTGTGGGTTTGGTTGGAATTGGAGTTACCTCAGATTTATGGCTACCAGATGGAATATCTGTCGTTTTGAGTGTGTGTGTGTGTGTGTGTGTGTGTGTGTGTGTGTGTGTGTGTGTGTGTGTGCACGCATATGACAGTGATTATATTGATTTGCAGTGTGGACATAGCTTTACTCATCACATTCCAACATCAGACCAAGACTTTCAAACCCAAACATGTATCAAGGGAGTCATTTTCACACTAGATAGCAGTGGTGATGCATTGGGATTGTACCTAATGTTAAAGACTGAAGCAGCAGCAGGAATCAGACACACTCACACAAACACATTATGTTTCTCTCTCTCTCTCTGTTCTGTTCAGCCACCTCTGCAGAGCCCAGTGCTAATGAATGGGCTTCTAATTACTGTCTGCATCCTCCCTCTCGTCACCTAACGCACACACACACACACACACACACACCTCTCCATTCCTCTCCTCTTCACGCACACAGCTCTCTATAATTTGTTTTTCGCTGTTGTCAGCACAGATCTCAGACACGTCTCATTAAGAGAAGGTTTCCTTTCTCTCTCTCTCTCTCGCTCTCTTTTCCTCTCTCAAGGCCTCATATACCCAAACTAGTGCGAAAGCACACACACACACACACACACACATATTCTTCTCTGCTCATTTCCTGTGTGGTTTTCTGTGCACAACATTTCACATGTCTGTCTCAAGCCTAAACAAAAGACACATTTCCTAAATATTTGTGCTGTCATGTTGCAGTTTGTAAATAGTGCCTGATTGCATTTACAATGTCATGTACCTTTCTAAAGTGAAAACAAAACAAGTCCTTTATCAACAACCAACTCAACTCATCAACAACCTATTCAATACTATTTTGTGGTTGATTTGCTTTAATTCCCTTGTGAATTCATAATGTATTTAGGACTATTATTACATATATTTTTATATTATTATTTTATGGCATGATTCATAGCCTATTGTGTTTAATTATTCAGCTAAGCTGCTGATGCTAACAGCAGTGTTTACAGAATAATGTTGTTGATGCTACCAGTAGCCGTGTCTTCACAGAGCTGTGTGACTGATGGTAACAGCAACTGTACCAGCCATGGTAATATGTAACGGTAACCAGCTGGTAGCTCTGCAGTAAAGTGTGTAAACCTCTCTCCCGACACCTAAAAAGACTAACAGCATGCTCCTCTTTTCTCAGCCCAAGTCCAATTTAAGTTCAACTTAAGATCTCAAAATACTCTATACTGTTTCTCTTCTCAATCTGTTCTTATCTTGCCTCATTTCCCCTTGGGACCCCTTAGGAGAAATAAGTGAGGTCTCAATAAGAGCTGATTTAATTCTCATAAGACAAAGACAAGACATGTTTAAGACAATATTAAGAGATTTTTTTCTTTGGGTAGCTTCCTTGCTAGCACACCCACCTCCCAGTCTGTGGTGCTGCAAGTTTCAGTGGAAACACAATGCTAGCTGGTTCAATTCACATTACAGTGCTAACGGCACTGATGCTAACAGCAGCCAGGTCATCAGAACAGATTTTTCATGCTAATAGCAGCCATGTGTTCTCAGAGCAGTGTGACTAAAGCTAACAGTAGCCGTATCAGAGTATTGTAACTGATGCTAACAGCCGTCCCGTGTTTACAGAGCAGTGTAACTGATGCTAACAGCAGCCTTGTTTTCATGTTGCAGCCACTGATGGGCTAAATTTTGAAATGAGCTAATCTGTGACACACACACCGTTTCCTGCTATCCACTTCTCGGCTCTGTGTTGACCTACCTCGCCACTTCCTGTCTCAGCCGGATGCGAAGAACACAGGGGAGGACGTGTCACCAGAGACACGTACACTGACACTCCTTGCCTCTCAAAGGCTGCTCAGCATGAACGACCGTCTCAGGACTCTTCTGCTTGAGGCCTTCCTCTGACCGCCAGCCTTTCTCACGTAGCTGTGGACGGTCACATATGTCTGAGCCCAGAGATGTGTGCTGGTATTCAGCTCCACAGAAAATGCCAGTCAAAGACCCTGTGGATTCCTTCCTATTGCTATTTCTCTTGATGTCGGAGCAGACTAGCCCCCCAGTCTGGTCAGAAAATGCATTTTGTTTTGGGCAGCATACCCTCTTAGCAAACAGTGAAATGTGTCTTGTATTACACCTCGGCAGAAACATGTGTGGGTTGGGGGTAGCATCCATGAAGTGAAATATATAAATAAGAGGAAAACAAGACTTGAGTCTTAATGTCCTGCCAGAGAATATGGATTGAACTCCCTGTCCGCCCTCTCGACTGTAGCCACGGGAGACGAGCAGGGACAAGGAGCAGAGCGCCCTCAAAGTCGATTGTTCAGCGGAGCCGAAAATGTGTTTTCAGATCTCTGCCTGACATGCTGTCCTGGGGGGAGGCAGGGGGTTGAGAGGATGCCATCCAGACCCAACATCTAGGGGAGCAACAAGATGCTGGCTAGGGGCTGTGTGTGTGTGTGTGACAGGCAGGAACTTCCTGTGTTTATGTATGTTTGTATCTGTGAGTGTGTGCACAGATGTGTGTGACTATATGGGTTTAGCGCATGTGCATGTATGCCTGTGTGTTTTTGTGTCTGTGCTTATCCATCTGTGATTGAGTGAATGTTAGCAGCTAGCATGCAAACATGCTTTGTGCCTGTGTGTGTGTGTGTGTGTGTGTGTGTGTGTGTGTGTGTGCGCGCGCTTGAGAGAGTGTGTTTATGGCTCTGTATATGGTCTGCTCTGCGTGTGAATGTAGGTTCTGTTTATAGCCACGAGGTAGAGAGGAAGGTAACAGAACCCCCCCCCCTCCTCTCTCCCCCCTCCCTATCTTCCTTGTCTTGGTTGTTGTGGTGGAACACAATGTCAAACTGAGTGCCCTTAGGCTGACAGGCCAGAGGGTTCACTGAACTCCGATTGAGATTCTTTCCTCCTTTCTCTCTTTCCCTCTCTCTTTCCCTCTCTCTCTCTCTCTCTCTCTCTCTCTCTCTCTCTCTCTGTTGTTTCCCTGAGAGGAGATCCATTTTGACAGCCCGAGAGACCTGTCAGTGTCACAGCACTCGTGTTGAGGGGAGTGATGGAGCCACTCTGCAGGGAGAGAGAACCAAACATCTTTCACATCGCGTCCGTCACAAGATGCCCTGCTCGAAGCAAGTGAGAGAGGGGGGGGGGGGGGGTGATGGAGGTAACAGCACAGCTTCACTCCCTCCCTTTCTCTCTCTCTCTCTCTCTCTCTCTCTCTCTCTCTCTCTCTCTCACTCACAGACTCTCTCTCCTGGGTCTGAGATGCTGGAGGGAGAAAAGACAAAACAAAAGAATCTCTCTCCTTACCTTATCCAGTCAATTAGCAGTCCTCACACAAGCTGCATCAAACTGGAGATGGTTTGATTTTAATGTGTTAGAAATCCGGCCAAAAAAACCAAACCAGTGTGGCTGAGGGAACCTGATCTCTGCCATTAAGGAAGTGCTTTCATTTTGCTCTCAGCCTCTGCTCTCCTAATTGGTTTTGTACCGAACTGCAAAAGGAGTGTGGGGAAAGTCCTACTTTAGTCATCGCACAGTGCAAATATACAATATGATGTCATTTTGAAGGGAGACTCCTTTAATCCCACTGAGGATTTCTCAGCTAACTGCTCATCCTAATGTACAACTGAAGGTTAAAAGTGCTTGGAAAAAAACAAACTTCTTTCTTTTTTTGACAAACTTATCTTTGAACAGCACAAAACTGCTGATAATGAGGATAGTGTTTGATGGCTCTCTTAAACGACTCACTATTAGGCTGCCAGCCAAAGGCATTAGTTATCAGACTGATAGGAATCCAGAAGAGATCTAGTGATGGCTCAGTCAACTCACAACGTTGATGTTTCAAGGCCATCATAAACAGCTTCTTCCTCATGAAAAATATAGAAATACAATTGACTTTGGATTATGGGACGTCATGTCTGTTTGTATGGCCCTGGAGGTATGAATGTTTAAATGTTTGTGATGGATGTCTCTAAAGGAATTCTGCTCATCCCCCAAATCTGATCAGTTTCACAATAACCCAAACCCAGTTTCACAATATAGTGGCTATGTTTCATGTTTGTCTGTTGATACTGTAATGTGTGGTTAAGTTTCATGTTTGTCTGTTGATACTTTATGTCCTACATGTATATCTACATGTATGTATTGTTTCTGTCCTTTGTATGCTGTCCTCCTAAATGAGCTGCCCAGGGATGCAAAAAGAATTTCAGCACAAACTGACAAATAAAGTTGTATCGTATCGTATCGTAATAACCCCATGTGCCCAAATTGTTTGGCAATAACCCTTCTTTGGTTTAGCAGTGAGATACTGGCAATATAAAACTCTAATAATTCTTTTAGTGAATATCAGTGTAAGTCTTTACAGAGTCTAATGTTTTATTAATCTCTCTGCCTGTCACGCTAGGTGACCTAATTTCCTTGAAGTTGAGCAAGATTTAATTTAAAAGAAATTGAAATAAGATGTCATTTTATGGGTATGTGTGCCGATGGTTGCCCCTCTAAAGTCTGGTGTGCACGTCTGGTGTACATCCACGCTCAGAGCTTGTCAGAACTCTAGACAGCTATGTTACCAAGGTAACACCTGCATGGACTCTATTAAGATGTCTACCAGGAGTAAAGCACAGCCTTGGCAACAGCCTAAGTGGCTCTTAAGGGGGCCCCAATTACTGTAGTACCTGAGGACACTGAGGACATGATTGTTTTCTCATCTTGTTCTCTGCTCTTTTGTATCTTATAAACGGCTCCTAAACGGCACAATCATTTAACAACATCCAGCCGCAGTAATACGACTCCCTGGCTGTGGACAGAGGTTATGTCTCTTCGAATGCCACGTCTGGCTGTCCCCTGATCCTTTGCTGTTCCCATAAAAATGATCCCTCCTCTCAACATAATGATTTATGAAGCTGCAAAGGGTAAACTTTCATGACATCATTTCCTTTTTTGGCCCGGAGCCCCTCAGCTGTAAATGTAATCATAAAAAATTACCCACAAACCAAAGCGTTTGGCCAGACTTGCCAAGTGGTGCATCTTGACGCTGTTTGGACCGTAACGCTGTCATGAGTTTAAACATCATGAAATTCCTGGGTTGTTCGTCTTGTCAGCTGCTGTTTTTCAGTCATCTAAATCAGACCCCACATACACCTCTGCGTCATTTGGCCCTTGTATATCCGATTTTTAAGACATTCTATGCTGTCTTTTTAAAAAAAAAACAGTACAGGAGACGAAGCACAGATGGATACTTATTATTTCAGTTTTGAATTTGTTGATGTTGGAAAGGAACCAGGACATGGGAATTGGAACCGTCTCTTTCTTCTGTTTAAGATTATCCAGGAGTCTGGATTAGAATGAATTCGGCACAGATGTTCTTAAAACGTCAAGGAACTGTAGATAAAAGCAAACACTCATACCTCGCAGGTTACTAGTCGTTATTCGTTATACTTATTATGGTTTTATTTCAACTAAAGTATTAGTCATTAAATACACATTTTTTCGCCTTTTTTGCATGCTACCACAGCTGTTTAGTATAATTGCTATGAAGCTCCAGGCTTTTTCAAGACACATTTACATAAAGCAAGCATATAATTAGAGAATTAAAAGGAAGTCCATTTTTAATCTTATTTGGCAAAGAGGACGAGGAATCGTTGCTTCATACACAGATGGAATTAATCCTGGTTGATGCGCCTAATCATACTCTGTCTCTGTCTCTAAGAACGCAGAAAGGCGCTTACGCCCCACATTCTCAGCAAAGAGGAAGACGAAGCTCCAAATCCAGATCACACAAGACATGGATTTGGGCTGCTTAAGACGATTTTAGCAGCACAACAACATCAGGGGAAAAAAAGAAAACATTGCAATCAATGAGTCATCAATCAGCAATGTGCGGAATGCACATGTGGGAACGATCTGGCCAAGTGGGCCAAGATGTCGATAATTATTGAGTCGTTGGACACGGCTGCCAGGTCGGTGTCTTGACTGCCTGCTAGAGGAGAAGACAGAGGAGGAGAGGAGAGGGGAAGGGAGGAGAGGAGAGGGGAAGGGAGGAGAGAGGGGAAGAGGAGAGATGAGAAGAGGAGGCTGAGAGGAGGAGGCTGAGAGAGACAAGAAAAGAAGGGAAGAGGGAAGGAGAGGAGAGGGGAAGAGGAGAGGGGAGAAAAGAAGAGGATGCTGATAGAGAAGAGAGGAGAGGAGGCTGAGAGCAGGAGGGTAGGAGAGCGAGCGCTGAGCTGTTGCTGGGAGAATGCTCCAGGCTCATCTGATCCCTCATCTGAACTCTCACTTTCTGCCGCTTGATATCTCCATGTTCAGTGTGTGTGTGTGTGTGTGTGTGTGTGTGTGTGTGTGTGTGCGCACGCTCTGTTTCTCCTCGCTGTCATTCCTCACATTCCCCCTCCCTTACACACACACCTCCCTCCCTGCTCTCTCTCTCTCTCTATCCACCCCCCATCTTTTTTTTCCTCTTTCACCCTCTATGTGAGTGCGCTCTGACAGGAGATGCTGCTCTAAAGCAATCCATTGCTGGCTGAGGAGATATTTTTAGAGCCCTCATGTCAGTCACCAGGCATGGAAGTCCTTGTGTGAAGTCAATTTTGCCTTCAGGGGTGTTTCTATATTTCTCTGTGGCAGCACAGACGAGAGGGAATGTTTTTTTTTCTTTTCTTTTTTCCAGGGAGGTCATGAAATTAACATCCCGAGATGAATCACAGGCCTGCCTGAAGTGACAGATAGCCTTTGTTTCATGTTGGGCATGAGTACAGTGCGATTCGCTGTCATGGCATGTCTCCGTGTGCTACTGCCTCCGCTGTGTCGATCCACGCCGCTCGCCTGAGAGGGGCCTCGTCGGGAGGACGCGCACAGCGCAAGTGGGAGGCATCACAAGATGTAGCCTTTATTTCCATGACAGCCAGGCATGGCTGGAAAGGAAAATAGGACACGCGCGCCACTCCGCTACGCGGAGCATCATTATTTTAAGCACTGGTAAAGAGCGGCGCGTGTGTGTGTGTGTGATGAGGCTGTTGGTGCGCCATGATCTGTTTACACCTTGTTGGAGAGAGACACATATGTGGAGGCCAAGGGCCAGTCTGTTTGCCATGGTTGACAGATCGTTAATGTCAAAGCTGAGGAGAGAGAGATAATGAGGGGAGCAGTACGGTGACCCCACGTGACCTTCGATGGCGGCCTCAAACGTTGCGTGCTGAGATAGATGAGCCCTTAAGCTGTGTATGAAAATGTAACCTCATGTACTGATACAGTCAACCCTCTTCTACTATTTATTTATTTATTTATTTATTTATTTATATTTATTTATATTTATTCCCAGCAAGGTCAGCCGATGAGTGACAGTGCTGTAATTGAGTGTGAAAGGTCACACATCATCACTGGTGTTCGAAAATATTCTCACTGAATTTCATGGAAAATGTTTTAAATCAATGCATAGTTGACCACTTCCACAACAGAGAAAAAATACACCAAGATAATTGACCAGAAATAATTGTCCCACTCTGTGGTAAGCTGCAGGATAAGACACTGATGCCTTACTGGCCTGTGTGAATGTTTTGAGTGGAGCGGAAAGCAAAGCCTGAGTGCACAGAGGGAGTTTTCTCTCCTTAAGCGTAAGGAAGTGCCCTGGCCGACTCACACGGGAGCGTGGGGAGCCTTGGTGCTGCGCCGCCGGACTAACCTCTCAGGGTCACCGCAATCTGGATCTCATTAAACTAGTTACCTTTTGGGACATGTCCAGAGAGCTCCAACTCAAGGAAAAGGCAATTTATTTAAGTCGTTTAGCAGGGATTTAATAGCCCACATCCCCGCTAGCAGGGCCTCTTTAATAACCTTCCTCAACAAGTGCCATGGCCAGAATTCAAGCATTTCGCCTCCACACCCTATTTCTGCACTTCACGGTCTCCTTTTACTTTCCCTATTTAAGTGGAGCCTCTGAGCCAGCCGTTAAGCCCCGATTGACAACTTCACCCAGAAATCTGGGGGCCGCGTCGCAGACTCCGACTCCCCCTCTTTATGAGTCTCCGCCGTTCTGAGGTTTACGGCCGGCTCGTTGCTCATCTCCGCTCTGCTCCTGAAAGAGCTCTATTTCCAGCCGAGTCTGACCCTGCTGTCACTGAGCCAGTAAAACATACCGTGAGTATAGCATGTATTATAAGCACTCCTGGTGACATTAGATATTGTAAACAAATATTATACCATAAAACAACACCTAAAACTGTCAAGTGACATCATGGGTATTTTTGCTGTTAAATATTTTAGTATATGGAACAATTTGTGTTCAGGCGGGAAAAACAGCCACCACCTGACTTCTGTTTCCTGCAAACTTGATACGATATAGAGTTTGGAGTGGTACATTACATCAGAGTAGCATGTGAGACATGGGGTCATCAAGTCCATTTCAGAACATTCACATGTCTCCATTGATTGGCATCTCTGGCAGTGAGTATAGTAGCGTGATCTTCCACGCTGCCGCATCGGCTCCTCTCCCACTTCTTTTGCTCCAGGGGAGGCAGCGTAGTGCAGTGCAGTGCACTCTCTTCCAGCCCTATTGTGTGTGGGCCGCCTGGTTTGTTCTTCTGCCTGAGAGACACTTCAACCACCTGAAGAGGCAAGCTCTCTGTGTGTGTGTGTGGGGTGGGGACTTCTCAGCTCTGACCCCTGCTTGTTGATCACGTTTTTGTCAGAAACTCATCTGCGCAGCAGGCTGGGCTTCTGAAGAGGCCGCCGAGTGGCTCTGCCATTCAGCGCGGCGCCACTTGAACCTGTGGCTGCCGAGGAGCCCCGAGGATCCCCAAATCTCAATTAGCTGCAGAAAGGCGTCAAGAGGGCCTCCTTGACTCCGGCAGCAACAGCTTAATTGTTATCCTTCCTCCCCCTGGAAACAACTTCATTCACTCGACAACACAGCCCTGCTAATTGAACTGGAAGTTTCTGCATATTCATCATCTGCATATTCATGCTGCGAGTGTGCCCAAAACAAGGCTGCTTAAATATTGATCGCAGACATCAGAGCAGGATTACCCACAGTCAGGGGCGCCGGTGTAGAGAGGAGACGCTTGGAAACCCCTTAGTAACTCTCAGCAGGGTGGGGTTGTGGGAAAAAAAATAATGATAATTGTACTCGCTGACGCCTACTCTCGTTGGGGGATGTGGCAGGCATTCTCTGCCATTGTTAGTGGATCACACACAGGTTATTAGGGAGGCAGTGACTGCCACGAGCTGAGCTGGACACTTATGTGTCATGCCTTTTCACAGTCGTCCAGTCTGAGCCTCACCAGGCATTTGAGGACAGCCTGTGTATTTTCTACCTCCATTAGCCAGGTAGCATTATGGGATGATTGATTTCTGAGGAGGAGGAGGAGGAGGAGTATCCCTCGCTCCCCTGAGTAGGCTCTGAGCCGCAGTGCATTGTGGGATGTATGGCTATTCAGTCTCACGCTTCTCTAAAAATATTAATGGTTCATATTGCAATATCATCAATCAGCAGAGACAAGACGACAGCAAACAAAGCTTCCCCAGACTGTTTGCTCATATTTACAGACAATCCTTCGGGGCTTCTCTATAACACAGTGTTTCACCTGCTGTACCATCACAATGCGTTTACCAATTTCGCGTTTCATATCGCACATATTTCACGTTTCATATTGCACATATTTCACTGTGTATCATATTTTTTATTAGCACATATGATCCCCATTACATGGTCCTGTACAGCTGTCCGCTGTGACCTATATTTGAGTTACACGCTTTTAAACTTTCATTTTTAATCAAAGGGGGAAGCTTTAATCTGGTCGCTGGCAGATTATAACTAGAGAACCTGAGCTTGTACTTCAAATAAAGGTCACAGCAGACTGAGCAGTCCCTCCTGCTCCTGGGCCAGGCGCCTGTGAGATGAGGAGGCAGCCGCGTGTGAGGAAATCAACTCAACTGAAATTCGATTTAGCACATCTCCCTCCTCCAGGAGACACCACTCCCACACACACACACACACACACACACACACACTCACACACACACACACACACACACACACACATACACACACACACACACAAACACACACACCCTCACCCTTGCATGTCAGAAACTCATGGGTGAATGGGTTATCAGGCTGTTCCCAGAGTAGAGTCTACATCGCCTACCTACATCGCCCGCTGACCATGCCCGTCCATTTGCCACCGGCCTCTGAGCTGTCTCTGGAGGTAAGCCCTCGCATGTGTGACCATATTGGCCGCCCGGTCCCTGCCGCTGCTGAGGTGTGTGTGTGTGTGTGTGTGTGTGTGTGTGTGTGTGTTGTGGGAGATTTCACGCCTTGTGGGTTCCGGCTCGGCCGTGACGCAGGTCTCCGACCGACTGCATGGGCCCCAGTCAGCAGGCCATTAACACGCAGGCATTCCACAGTACCGCCGTCCACTGGAAGTGCATTAACGGGGGCCTTTAAAAATGAAGGCTAAAAGCTATCCGCTGCGGCACGGATCAATTCTTTATTGTGCCAGACGTACAACCCTGCCGTGACTTTTCCTCTTGTTAACATAATGCAAGCTTTAAAAAGCAACTGAAAGGATTTTTCTGCATAAATAATGCAAATAAGCCAGGCTGAGTTAGCAACAGGTTATGGCCAGCTCATCAGTACTCAGGGCCAATGTCAAGCCCCACGCGGTATGGACTCTTAAAAGCCTCTCCCTGAGCACTGCACACTGAATGACAAAGTAGCATGCAAGATGTGTTCAGCACAGGAGTTAACAAAGGACAAGTCCGAACCCTCTGTAGGGTGTGGTGGACATGCCATCTGCAATGCCAAATGGGTAAGTTGGGCAACTCCATGAAGTGTTCAGTGTTTCCCCCTAGTGGTCAGATGGTAGAAAGCACAGTGGACTAGTTACCAGTCAACATTGCTTGCGTGTGCTTGCCTACTCAACTGTGGATGATGCAAACCCTTTGCCCTGGGTAGTGCATTGCTTAGGGACCATGGGCAGCTGCTGATAATCGTCCCTATAGGACTCCGACTCCCCGTCCACCCCTGCGATTCCCTCCAGGAGCTTGCAGGCAGCGAGACAGAAGCACCTTCAGCACAGTGGCAGCTCCTCTTGATGGCCACTTTCCCCCTGAGACAAACACGGCGGAGTTAATTAAGATGTGCTTAACCTCATCTGGACTTTTATGACATGATTGACTACGCAGTGACGGGGACGGCGTTCCGCGGCCGCCTGGCCGCCTGGCCGCCTGGCTGGACGGCCAAGAGTCTCTCAGGCGTGCTGTCACAAGGCAGCCCTTTCACCTCCTGATGAGCTGGCCCTCCTCGAATGCCATAAGTGGCGGGGGGTGGGGGGTTGGTGGTGGCTGAAGAGGGAGAGGGAGGCTGTGTTTAGTGCAGAGACGCACACGCTGGGCAGTTGCGCTGCTGCACAGGAGAGATGGGTCTTGGGCAGCTCTCCAGCTTGGTGATAAGTGGACTGCAGGGGAAAAACCTGATAGCAGGATAGCAGCACTCAATGAAGTCAACAGATTTGCAGGAAGGCGGGAGGTGAATGGAGGTGGGGGGGGGGGGGGTGATGGGGGGGTCAACAGCATGGCTTTTAAGAGCGAAGCTGTTTTTTTGAAGTATCAGCACTGAAATTGTTTCTGCTGCATCTCAGTAGCGTGATATGTGTGAGTGTGTGTCCGCGGAAACAGGATCTTTGCTTGCGAAGCACTGGGTAGATGGGTAGATAAGCACTGGGTAGGATAGGTAGATAAGCACTGGGTAAGATGGGTAGATAAGCACTGGGTAGGATAGGTAGATAAGCACTGGGTAAGATGTGTACTAGGTAGGATGGGTATAAGCACTGGGTAGGATGGGGACTGGATAGGATGGGTAGCCTTCCTAATGAATGTAGATGCAACTCAGTTGCAGAAGAGCATCTGGCCCCTTACTTGTTAGGCATATGTCTAGATGTCATATGTGCACTTAGGTGCAGGAACCCTTTTGATGGTACTATATGGGCAGCTGGATAATTCTACATTTTGATCTTCTACTAAGACCTGGTAGTGATGGCCTTCATCAACGTTCAGGGGACTCCAAAGCATTTTCTAACTCTGAACACCATTCTGTGTGACTTTTGTTCCTTAAGGAATTGCTGTACAGGGAGTGTTTAAACTCCTGTGACCTGTTGCCAGGAGTAATCTGTGAACCATTTCACATACAGAGCAGAACAACAACCACATCTCTGTGTGACGCGCTGGAAAAATCACAATACATTTGAGAATAAACCGACCTTGGGTTACCCGCCCTGGCGTCATCCAATTTTCTTCAAAGCCTCCGATGGCAATATAGCTCTGAATAGCAGTGCACTCATTTGATAAGGCGTTTTCAGACAAACAGGTGTGTGAGTGGCAGGAATGGCACAGTGAGCGGCGGATTGTGTTTGTCACGAGCTGCAGCTTCTCGGCGCGCGGCTGTTTTGTTTTGCCTGGTGTGCTGTGGCCCCTTGGTGTCAGTGTGGTTGTCAGGCTGGAGTGCGGGCCTGTTTGCACCACGGTGAGTCCTCTCACTGTCCCCTCAGGCTGGAGGGAGGTGGGCTGGCGCTTAAGCCCACAATCACTCGTCAAACTGGAAGTGACACCTGCTGTGTCACACTAGGGGGGGGGGGGGTTGGTATGGAACTCCAGGGGCGGCCAAGGACTGGGCGGGGGGGGAGGGCGGACTGAGCACCACTGAATGCCTTGTCTGCCTTTCACACACAGCAGTGAGCTTGGGGTAGGGGAGGGGGTAGGGGGTGGGGGGTCCTGTTGTTCCACAGGTGTGGTGAAAGCAACACGGTAAGTACAGCCCTTTGTGTTGCCTGAAGCCTCAATTGTCCTCAGGGGGACAATTTAACCAGAGGCACTTTGAAGTGTTTACAACGTGGAGGAAAAACAGGAAGAAGGCAGGTGAGCTGGGAAAACAGGGAGAGGAGGAAGGAGAGGAGAGAGAGAGGAGGAGGGTGGGGAGGAGAGAGAAGAGAGGTGGGGGCTGGTGGGTGGATGGGTGGTGGTGGTGGTGGGGTGCAGGGGCTGAGTAAAAAGAAGGCTCCTAAAAATTCATCTGCAAAGTGATTGAGTTCTCCTTTTTTCCATTCCCATCCATCCCCTCCCCCAAAAGAATACATTAACAACAACAATGTTCATTTGGGAGCTTTAGAAGGCTTTTTAAAACAACATTTCGCAGGTGATGAACAACAGTGAGTGAGCCCAGGCGCGACGATGAGGCACTGCACGGTGCGGAGCGGAGCAGATAAACTCTGAAGAGCGTGTGTGGGTGTCGAGTGAGAGCATGTCGGCTCTATCACACCCAATCCCCTCTCCACATTGCCAGGCGATAGCTGGGTTGGCACTACAGCCTGGGCTCTGGCAGCGCTGAGAGGTGCTCCACCATCACACCGCACCACTCTCGCACTCAGCCCTGGAGGACAGGGGGCTCTTTGTTGACCTGCTTTTAAAGCGCGGCACTTGTATTGCAATCACCAAAAATAACACCCCTCCTCTAAAGAGCCTCCGCCGCTTGTCTTTTCAGTCACGTACCGTCGGAGCGCATTGGGAACGTGCATAATGTGCATTAAGTATTAAAAGCATCAAAAAAATTGTGCTCATAATAAATGTCTCAAATACACACAGCTGCTGTCTATGCAACTGCTAATAGCTTGTCTGAGCCCCAGGAATGCGATATTTTGTCTTAAGGGAATAAACAATGACTTTGTGTCATTAAAGGAGGCACATTGTGAGTGCTGGACTCTTGCCATACACATATCAGCTTGATAAAGTCTAATGACAACTCTCAAAATATACATTTATTCTGAACAGCGTCCCAGCTGGAGAGGATAAGACTTCGCTGTTTCGCCGCCATTCTCTTGTAAATGCATTAAATTGCCCAGCGGAGTGGAAGACGTAGCCATGGCAGGGGTGGTACCCAAAACCAGAGTGGCTCTAGCTATTGGTTTCTCTAATTATGTGGGTGAGAGCCCATTGTGGCTGCCTGAGGAGCTCTTGTACAGCCTCTCCTCACTGTTTACCTGTAGAACCTTAACGAATTGCTCTGAAAGGCAGCTGTGTTTTCTAAAGGCTTACAGGCCACAGGTTCTCTGAGAGAGTTTTGCCTCTTTTATTGGAGGATTAGAGCAAATCCGGCTATCCTGATAGGATTCGGAGGGGGATTCCCTTCGAGATGGGCTTTTCTCTGGTCACGTTAAACCTGACTGCCCCTGCCGTGAACCACCGTGGTGCCGATCCAGATGCACGCCGCCATTTGCATGCATATTTTATCCTTCCGGCATCTTCCATTCTCCAAATACATTAAATCTCTTGGCAACAAGTGAGCTTAGACAATGCCACTTCTTGTGTTTTCAAGATATTGCTAAGTGGCTGTTGATGTCAGAGAATTAGAATTTTAGACTGGTAATTGGCTCCGTTCCCTCCCATGCTTGCTGCATTCAGCATACTCTGGGGCTCCAGCCAAAGCCTCCATCTTTTTGTTTTGCGACACTGCTCATGTCTGTGTTTGTCCCTTTTGATAACGCCTTTCATCCTGTTTGCATTGATTACAGCCTGACGAGTCACCCTGATACACTCCGGCCTATTCATCCCCTGGCAGAACAGTGGGCCCTTTGTGGGCAGGAATGTGTCTCTTTTCAGGGCTGAGCCCACGTATGAAAGCATGTCAATAATCCTGTGAGAGTGGCCCTGCACAATACCAGCCCATCACGGATATAAGGCCCTCGTTTTCTGCTCCACTAACAAAAAAGGCCGGGGTGGATGTGCGCATACAGTGAAATGCACCGATTCCTGACTAGTTGGAGATAATCCCCCCAGCCTGTGTTTAGAGCCTCATTAACATGCAACCGTAGTGAGGGAATGTTTGTTGGGGGTTGGAGGGGGGCTGCATACATAATCTGTGCAAATTTGCCAGGGACACTTTCAAATTAATGGTTGGGTATCCAACTGGGGGGTGGGGGGGGATCTTAGCTCTCAACCTCCGTGTTTGTTTGTGGAGTATGATCTCTGGTTTAAAAGGAAATAAAAACTTCTGTCAGAACACTTCAGAATGTATAAAAGCCAAAAAACATCCCGCACAGAAGCTTGGCTGGAAAATGGTAGTTTGTGAAGAGTGGGGTACATTAGTGCATAATGCAGGACAAAGTGGAGCGGAGTCTGTGGCAGCTACTAAAACATTAAAAATAGACATCTGTTCGATTTATTTTGTGTGTGGATGGAGGAGGCAGGTGGTATCCATAAGGCTTCCATGGTTAGCCAGTTGAAAGTAGGCAAAGAGCGAGACACCATTGCCTTTCTGCAAAGCATTAAAACCACCTCTGCAAATAGCCGTGCGTGTATTGCCTTGGGGTGGAAGTTTCACAGAGACTGAGGTTTCAGTGTAAATAAACAGTGTGAAGGTCTCCATGGGTGGAGGGGCCCTCCGTGAGCAGCGAGCCCCAGTCCTTTGTTGCCTTTACCAGCACTTTCTATTGAAGAGTGTGAAGGGTCGTCTGTGAAAGATTAGGCTGCTAACTGCTCTCTGCTCTTGTGTTTCTCACACCAGCTTCAAGGCAAACTACGCTGCAGCACTTCAACAAAGCTTTTTGCTTGTGAAATGACCACAATCATCACATATCAATAATAACATGCGTTCTCATTGATCAACTAAACGCTGAACACAGATGAATAAAGATGAGGTGTACCAGAATACAGAACACAGCTATCTAATTGATTTGTGAAGATATTCTGGGCATCATACCTGCTAAATAGCAAAGATACAAGAAACAATGTCAACCCCCAAACAACTCAGAGTTCAGAGAGATTTATTCATCACATACATAGTTATATTAGTATATAACAAGATAGTTATATTATATATAATTCAACTGTTGAAATCCATGCTCTTCCAGTTTCCTCTACACAGCATTACTCAATGAACCCATTCCACCACGGGGGTTGTTGTTCTTGCCATTAAGAGGGCCCACAGGCCATGGCGGTCCAAAGTTCATGATTTTAGATGCCTAATGAAAATGATCCTTCTCATTACGGTTCTGCGAGAATGACTAAAGCCGCCTCTAAATATAAACATAAACGATTAGAAACACATATCCCAAGGTTTGGGAAGGTTTAACAAAATAGTAATCAATTGAATATAATTTCAAAACACTAAATCTATTATGATGTTGGCTTTTGATCATTCCTTTCACTTTGCGACTCAAGGAACGCCACCGAGTACATCTAACCTAGTAGATCTAATGAAGTACAGCCCTGGTGGAATAACTATACTATGCAGTTTGATGTTGTTCTGAAAAATAGTTACCTAATGAAATTGGATTTTTACAGTCTTAAAGGCCTATTTTCTGATATGAACAAGTGAAGAAAAACAATAGAAAATAGTCAATCTTCTCTAATAGCATGTGTAAGCCTTAGGCAATGTGTGGCTATTGGCCCATGGGTGATGGGTGAGGGTGCTGGCTTTGGAATTCACAACAAGCAAGCAGATGAATGCATAATACTTGGCCTACATCTGATAACAAACTCTTGAGTTAAAGCAACCCCTTTCTTGTCTCTTTTCAGAATGAAAGCAAGCAATTGTAGGCTATAGGCTACTCCACCGCCAGTGTGATTGTTCCAACACCCCAAATATCCCAGACCTCACCATAAAAATATTCAGTAGCATATGCACAACTGTTAGCACTAGTCTAAGCCAAATCTAAGCCCTTCTCAATTTAATAGGCTACATTGGCATTCATAACCGTATCTACCTCACTGTCAGCCACAGGACCACTGAGCCAACCATATGTAGGCTACCCCAACAAAAGCATGTGGCATAAAGGTTAACCACTAACACAAATGAATAAATATGCATATAGGTAGTCTGTGCACTAAAGCATAGACTAGTTAAGATATGTTTTGGTCTGCTTACAAAAAAATCCCTAAACAAATGAAGACAAAAACATTTGGCTCCAATGAGCCATGTTTGAGCGAAATAAATGCTTTGTTTTGCGGTAATACAAATGTATTCATAGACAAAAAAAATCAAACTGATATTTAGCCTCTACTAGCTTTTTTCTCCTTTGTTTTATGCAAGGCTCTTTTTACCACATGGTAGTGACAGATTGTTTGAGCTGGAAGGAAAAGCCATTCGAAGCTAATTAAGCAGCCATTCCAAGCACTATTCGCAGGCAGGAGGCTGAGAAGCACAGGCATTTGTCAGCGCTAGACCCCGCGTGGTATTGATTGACAACATGGGTTTCTGACTGACAGGCTTTGCTCATTCTGACCAATTGCAAACGAGCCAGTAACAGTGCTGCGTTATCATTGGAGAAAACGCACTGAAGAGGAAGACATACCCCACGTGGGTGAGAGTAGAGCAAGCGACACGTGATTGGTTGGTTTCCTCAGGCGCAGACATGTTGTGCCTTCAATGGCGCAGAGGCTATAGACAGCACGAAAGGAGTAATGGGTCGATAACACAAATCTGACCTTTATTGTATACACCTAACCCACTCCCACTATTGGGGTTCTGGACAAATATTTAGTCGGGAGAAATATGACAAAGATCGCCACTCGAATTCTGTTCAAAACACTGGGTAAACAAAAGTTTCGCATAGAAACAGCTCATTTTAATTTAGCTCTCCTGTACTACAGTCATGGTAATGCACACTATCCAGGTCAGAACAATGTGAAACGCACGCATGCGATGATTGTGTGTTTCCTTGCAGTGTTGGGAGATCTATGTGTGAAGTAAACCGATGCACCAATATTTGCCATGTGAATGCTGAGCTAACCTCGGCAAACTAACCTGTTCTATTTAATCTTAATTCGAGGGCATTTTGTGCTGTAGTTTACCCACATAAAGCATTTAGGCAAGCCTGCGACATGATGTTTGGCAGCCAATCTTATTATTTTACATCTTATGCAATATTCTGATTATTATTACGGGACAACCAGTAATGGTCATCTCATCTCTATGAAAATATATTTCACCTGACTATATTTTAGAGATTTGTCCTCGTGTTGACAATTGTCATTGTTGAAAGTAAGCTGTTTGACCGGGGAGAAACCTGTTTAGATCCAAAATGGCGAATATGAGGTCAGATATTTGCAGACCAATCGACGGGCTCTGAGGCGATGAACCCCACGTGGGAACCTATTCCCCATTGGTCAAGAATAGCAAAACTCTTTCTCTGAATTCGATTGGCTTGTACATGTCGTTCTCGCGGCAGTTGAATCCTCGTGTCAGTGGGCAGTCTGTGTGTGGTACTGCAAGCGGTGGAGAGACTGGGCAGAGTGAACGCAGGCGGCTGGCATGCTTGAATGTCAAACTTTTCAATTTCTAACCTCTTCAAACTCACAAATACGGATTTTGTGATCTACACCCTCTTCACTTTGAATAACACGGGACCACCAAAGACATTTTTTCTGACCAGCGGACAGCGGCGAAGACACAATCGACTGCTGTCCGACGTCCAATCGGGAAAGCAGTCTCGAGGCGATTCGAGCTGCTCCTGCGATCACCACACGTTCAAAGGAGCTCACATTGGATTGTCCCTATCTTCCGACTGTTTACTATCTAGATAGTTATTCTAACCATAAAGTCGCGACCATAGGACTCTGACGGTTCTAACGTTACCTTGCAAGGAATAATTGCTGTTGCCTACTCGTAATCGTGGACGGAGGTTGAGGCGTTGTGGAGACAAAAGGTAACGTTAAAGCAGAAGATGGCTTTCAGAAGATTGATTTGCTGCCTGATAGCAAGGCTACTGTAAAGTAACAGCATTTACTGTTGTCTAATCGACACGAGTCAGTTTGTTACAAGTGGTATTTACAAAAATAGCCTTAGTAGAAACGTCTTTGATCCTTTTTGAGATTGAATTGAATAGATACTCGTCTTTGTAGATTGCTTCGCTGACTAGTTTCCCTCCACTGGGTTTAGTTTAAAGTCAGTTTTGCTAGTTAAATGAATATTGCTTTCATTTACACAGATTTAGCCAGCTTAACGTTAGTTGTTATAGGCTAACAGCTTTGAAGAGGTAGCGTTAGCCAGCGAGCTATAGCTCTGTGCCATTTTGCGGCTCACTGAATGAGTAATAACGCTACCCTGGTGCATGTTTTACCAATATTGTTCTTATTTCTTGTAGCGGTTTTATTTAAAGCATTCCAAACAACTCATCTGGTTGTCTAAAATGGGTAAATATCTAATTGAGGTCCATAACATTCAGCGTGTTTGCTTTAATTGGCAAGGTTCGCGCTGTATGTAATGAACCGAATCAACATGAATTGCTTGCATAGTTGTCGCCTCAACTGACTGTTCCTTCCCAAGCAGTCTCCGTCCTCCAACGAAGAGTGGCTGTTTGTGGTAGCAATTTTTTTTTATCTGTGCAATCCAGCCAACGCTTTGTTTTGTATTTCTTTTTCTTTTCCTTTTTTCCTTCCGCTGTCGTAAAGGATAAGGAGATTAAAAATCAGCCCCCAGATCGAAAGAGCAAAAGGATTGGGTCGAAGAGTGTTTTCCTCCGACTGAAGACTGGGCTTTGTCCGAGCGCCTGTGTGTGCTGGGAGGGGTGGCGGGCCGTTGCTCATCTGCTCGGATTACTGGAAAACGCCAGATTTCCTGGATTTCCCCTTTGAAAGGATACATTGAAGATGTATCCACAAGGCCGGCATCCGGTGAGTTCTCTTTGATTTAATATACATTATGGCAGTATGTCTGCGTTAAATTAGCTAATTACCCTGTCAGCCATTAGCGCGTGATCTGCACTTCATCTCTTGCCTAATGTCTATTGTGGATTGTTTCGCCGTGTTGGCCGTGAGACGTTTCACGACGCAAGCTAGGGCTCACTGAAACCAGAGATCACCGTAAACAAAAGATTCTCAGTCGGGTTAAGAGCGTGTTTACGGCATAAGCGTGGCCGTTCTGGTTGACGTTACCGTCTGAGAAATTGTGAATTCTTATCTGCTTCTATAATCTGGACTGTGTCATTAAGGAAACCTTTGAAGCGGAGCTTAATTAATTTTTTCGGGACTACAAGTGTTTGCAGTGCTTTACGGCTTTATGGTGTCTAAAGATACCAGCCCCCCCCCCCCCCCCGTGCCCGTTGTGGTGCACTGACCCGTCAGAGAGAGCACTGTTGACTGATGGTGGTTATTCTCACCAGTATAAAGAACAGACGACAGCCAAGGCTCAGGGGAGGCACTTCTGTCAAGCCGCTTGATATTGAAATCTTTGAAATCGTTCTTGTTTCTTTAAAAAATTGAAACCATCAGATTAAACTAGTTTTGTCTTAATTGTCCTTGCTATGCTTAGCCTACACTCGCACCCTTCACACCAGATTGTGCGTGTAGGAGTGACTGTGTTCTAATTGTAATGTCAACACTACATTTTAGGCACCTCACCAGCCAGGTCAGCCTGGATTCAAATTCACGGTTGCAGAATCCTGTGATAGGATCAAAGACGAGTTCCAATTTCTGCAAGCCCAATACCACAGGTAAATGAGTCTCCTGACCACAAAAACACAGCCAAGTTTGTGAGGCACAATGCAATAGTTATGGCTCACCTGTTCATCACTTTAATCATGATTCATATGTCATTATTAAGGTCTCCTCTGAAATGTAGCTAGTTCCTCATCGTTGCAAGTCGCTTTGGAGTCTGCTAAATGAAGACATTAAATTTGTGAATGTTATATGTAACATGGCGAGTAGTGACAGAAAAAATAGATGTGTAGAGAAGCTTATATCCTTGTAAATACAGAGACATATCATTGTTTTTTTTTTTTACATTTTTTATCCCCAATCCTTTCAGTCTGAAGGTGGAGTATGACAAACTGGCCAACGAAAAGACAGAGATGCAGCGCCATTACGTCATGGTAAGAACACTAATCAGAGCCCTCGTCCTTGTTTACATCCATGTTGCTGTGTGTGCAAGTCTGCCGTGTTCAGTTCAGCAGGAGGTGGTTGTTTACAGCCTCTGCCACTTATCAGACTGATAGTTTGTGCTCAGCCTGCACCCCTGCACCACTATTTAGCTGCTTTATTTGTGTATGTAAGTGGAGATTACGCAGCGGAGGGGGGAGAGGTGGGCTGGGGTAGGGAGGTGTGAAATGGCAAGAGGGTCAGATGTCCAGCAGGGCTGATGTCTCATGCTGGCCCCAGACTCCGGGTCTATCAGCAGGGCAGCAGTGGCCGCCTCCACCCGCCCCTGCCCTACCTGGAGGGTAGGTGTTAGTCAGGGTCCCCAAGTCTCCATAACCCCCCACAGGGCCCTGAATAGTTATGTTAAGCTAGATTGTTAGCATGATCCATGCTTGTCTTTAGTGTGCTTTGAAAATAACAATGTGTGTGCTTTTGAAATTTTTTCAGTATTTTAGGACCTTGAAGTGGTGTCACAACATATTCAGAATAAAGTATTTGTCAAAGCAAAGCAAAAAAATCTAGGCAGGGTCTGATTTGTTCAAGGGCTGTTGCATGGAACATAAATTCTAGTAATCAGTTATGTAATAGTAAATGCTTGGTCTTGGCTTAACCAAGTACAGCTCTTATCTGGTGTGTGTACACACAAGGATTGACTTGACACAGTGGTACTTTTGTTAAATATTATTTTTCGTCGGAATGTGGCGCAGGTTATTCTAAGAGCTGGTGTTAGATAAACAGGAAGAGGTGGCTCAAATGCTGATCTGTCTGGTTTAACCACAGCTGCTATTTACTATTGTCTCTCTGGGTATTTCTCTCTTTCTTTCTTTCTCTCTCTCTCTCCCCTTTTCTTCAAAGACTTGTTCTCACAATACTGGCTTGCTCTACACTAGATTGATGCCCTTCATAGATTATATCTGCTTCATTTGTGCTACTGTCACTAGTCTTAAGAAGAGAACTGTGAAATTAAGTAAGCAAGCCAATAGAGAGCCGTAAGCCTCAGGCGGTAGAGAGGAACAGAGCTGCATGGTGACCTGCCGAGAGAGAGAGAGAGATAGAGAGAGAGAAGGATTTGATGTGTTAATCAGTAACTCACTGGGCCAGATAGTTCCTCTCTCCGTCTCACTCTGGCTGTGAAGTAAGATATTTTTGACACGCCGCTGTCCGCTGGGCCCAGGGAGTGGCGGCTCCGCCAGCACTGCCGCCGCCTACAGCCCTGCACGGATCAGAGGGACAATATGGCACTGCCATCTCAACCGTTGTGAAATGCTGAGGTCTTGTCTTGTGTGTGTGTGTGTGTGTTTTTAACATTTCTTTTTTTTTTCTCTCCTCTTCCTCTTCCTTCCCCTCAACCTGCAGTACTATGAAATGTCTTATGGGCTCAATATCGAAATGCACAAACAGGTATGTAGCCTACTCTCTTCCTAAAGCTCAATTATGTGTATGCATGTGAGAAATGTGTGTGTTTGTGTGTGTGTGTGTGGTGAGGGATACTGAGTTCACATTGGTGTCTGAGATGGCCAGCGTTCTCAGTCTGTCATAGGGTGAATTGAGGAGAGGCACCATCTTGGGCATGACCGTCACCTCCCTCCTCTGACACACCACACTCTCCCATACACACCAACCAATTAGCACACACACACACACACGCACGCACGCATTGACACACACAGACAGACAGCCACAGGCCAGCCTGAGCCAGACTCTGAAAACGCTGACAGGCTAACAGCACACAGGGCTCTGATGGAGCTGCTTTGATAAGATTAAAGTGAAGACTTTGGCAGGCCTGGGGTTGAAGGGAATGAATACACTGCTGCGGACAGAGAGAAGGACGGTGTGTGTGTGAGGGGGAGGGAGGGTGGGAGGGAAAGGAGCCAGCAAAGATAAAACCTCATTAGGTCAGCTGCTTTGCAGAGGAAGTATTAATGAAGCGAAGTTGGGGAAAAAAAGTAATTGGTGTGCAAGTCCTGTGGCAGGGTCTCGTCCTCAGTAGTGGATGACGGACTGGATGAGCAGCACTAGTTAAAAGGCTTCTCTAGCAAGGCCCCCACGGAGGGCCGCCGAATCACTACCAGACCCCGGGTATCCAGTAACATAACACAGCAGCCGCCGCCGAGCCCTCTGAATGGTGATTTGCTGTTCCGTCGCCCCCGCAGGTCGTGGAGGGGTAATAAATAAATAAATAAATAAATATGTAAATAAATAAATGAGCAAACGGTGGCGGCGATGTCATTAGCGGGTGGGTTATGATGTATGGGGGCTGCTGGGAAGGGCAGCTCCTCAAGGGGGACTTTATGAGCTTCACCCCAAGGCCCTGCAAGGTTAATGGTGCCTGTGTGTGTGTATGTGTGTGTCTGCGTTCAGGCTGCAGCTGATGGGGGCGGGGGGGACTGGAACAGCATGCGTGATTCATCAGCCTAGCTGTGTGTGTGTGTGTGTGTGTGTGTGTGTGTGTGTGTGTGTGTGTGTGTGTGTGTGTGTGTGTGTGTGTGTGTGTGTGTGTGTGTGTGTGCGCCACCAAGCCAGATGTCTCTCACGGTTCCAGATCCTCTGAAAGGTTTTGTCAGGCATGTATTTCCAGAGAGAGAGGGTGGGTGGGTTGGACTGGACTGAGTGAGTGTGGTAGGAGCTGAAGGTAAAGTAGGTGCAGGGGGGCTCTCGGTAAACAGGTTAATCGACTGGCCTGTTTTAGAGCGCGCCTTTTGTTTATCAATAAGCCTGATGGAGTTGACTGAGGCGGTTGAATAATTCATGCCCCCCCTACACACACACACACACACACTGGAAGAGTGTTTGTGATGACATCAGCTTGGAGTAAACACTCGGCTCTCCTCGCACTATCTGGGTTGCTGGGAGGAGGAGGAGGAGGAGGGGCAGCAGGGTCGAGAGGTAGAGGGAGGAAGAAGGGGTGCGGGGTGGATTATGCGATGCAGGCGAGCACATTATTTTCCCGCTCTGAGGATTTATTTAGCCGTTGAAGGAAAAATGGGCAGCTAAGTCCTCGCCTTCTCCCTCGTTTGGACACGCAAAGCCGGTTTTAGAGCCGGGCCGTGACACTGAGGAGCAGTGTGGTGGAGTGTGGCGTGGCGGGATCCATGAATCAGCCACTTCTCAAACGGAGCGTAGAGCAGAGCAGAGCAGAGCAGAGCAGAGCAGAGCAGTACGGCCGGGCAAGGCTGCCTCGCCTGCAGCTGATTTGTGTTTTGACAGCCATCTTATTACTCAGGCACGGGGCGGAGGCTAATTGTTGTAGCCGGGTGTCAATAAGATATTTTAATTATGGTCGCTCATTAGGCTGCCTCGACACAGTTTGAGCGAACGACCCCGCCCCCTCCCCACATCCTTAGCTTGTCGCCCCCCCGCCCCCTTCCCTCCCTGCCTGATTCGCTTTCTCTGCAGTCTGTGTCTGAATCAGGGCCTGCTGGGACGCGAGGGCCGTGTTTGTAGCCGCGGTGTTTTTCTCTGGATGTTGTTGTGTTTACTCCGTTTCTCTCCCTTGTCAATAGCGAGCAGCCTGGGCGAGCATGGAAGCTGCTTCATTAAGGACAGCTCGGTCTGTGAGGCAAACGCATG
>NW_027468630.1:17035762-17051313 GCF_046254945.1 Alosa pseudoharengus | reverse complement strand
GTCAGTCATTCTGTCTTAATTCTTGGAAGTTCAACATGTTGTATTTGGTTTTAATGACTGGAGATGCAACAGTTTCAGAACAGTTTCATTCTGAAATGGCACATCCTGAACTACAAGATATATATATATATATATTTGTGTGTGTTTTACTACTTTGTTTAATATCTCTCTCTCTCTCTCTCTCTCTCTCTCTCTCTCTCTCTCTCTCTCTCTCTCTCTCTCTCTCTCTCTCTCTCTCTCTCTCTCTCTCTCTCTCTCTCTCTCTCTCTCTCTCTCTCTCTCTCTGGGTGTTTAGATCTTCTCCCTGGGCTACTGTCCGACAGGCGAGTGGCTGGCCGTTGGCATGGAGAGCAGTAACGTGGAGGTTCTCCACCACACCAAGCCAGACAAGTACCAGCTGCACCTCCACGAAAGCTGTGTACTCTCACTCAAGTTTGCCTACTGTGGTAAGGGCACACACACACACACACACACACACACACACACATCCTGCACCCGGCCACAATGTTTGTGGGGTTCACTTTCAGCGAAACTCGACCCTCCCCCTCTCTCCCTCTCCTGTTCTCTCTACTCTCTCTCTCCCTCTCCTGTTCTCCCTACTCTCTCTCTCCCTCTCCTGTTCTCTCTACTCTCTCTCCCTCTCCTGTTCTCTCTACTCTCTCTCCCTCTCTCTGCTGTACTTCCTGCTTTGGGTGAAATGGTGTGTAATGGTAGAAATGGTTATTCGAGGGCAACCTTGAGCGTCATTAGGGGTTAGGCTTGTTTTTCTGGGCACCGTGTGCTGAGTGCATTTTCATTTTCCTTCCGTAAAGGTAAATGGTTCGTGAGCACGGGGAAGGACAATCTACTGAATGCCTGGAGGACCCCCTACGGCGCCAGCATATTCCAGGTACGCCGATCAATACCGCTAATCTGCTGGCTAGCGGAAGTGTGTGCTAAATGTGTTTAGTTTCAAAGGGCACTGACAGGACGAGCGGGGGGGGGTAGGGGAGTTTGAAGCAGTTATAGTGTGACAACAACGTTAGGCTAGCAGGCTGCGTCACTTGGAGTACTGTGGCAATACAAGACACATTAACACCAAACGTGACTAGAGAAACTCACACAGGCCTGGAGTTCAGGTTTTAAATTAACATTTTGCATCCTAATTTCACATGTGCAGTCAGTGGGCTCCAGTTATGTGGGTTTATAAGGGACTTTAAGGGCCCATAATGTCAGTGTCCCAGCTGTCAGCTGGTGAGCATCCATCTCATGTTTCTAAGAACATCACAAGTTCTCCTTATTCATCTGCTGTGTGTGTGTGTTTGAGGTTGAGGTTGAGGTTGAGATTGAGTAATGCCTTTAGCACAGCCAAACTAAAAGCTTGACCCTGGCTTCTATCCTACCATTACTCTCCACAGTCGAAGGAATCCTCCTCCGTCCTGAGCTGTGACATCTCTGCTGATGACAAGTACATTGTGACGGGCTCTGGTGACAAGAAGGCCACTGTTTACGAGGTGATCTACTAACTCCGAGGGGCCCAGGACTTGAGCCCTCCTTTGGGCTTGGAACAGGGGAGCTGCTTAGACTCCCCTTGCACTCAACTTCTCACACCAGGACCTCCTCTTCCCCCCGCCGTACTATGCCGGACTCACCGCGGGGCACCGGCTAACTTCGGATTGTTGAACCAAGACAGCGATGTCCCTTTGCCTCGCATCTTACAGTGGATTTTGGCTTCAGTCTTCAGTAGAGGCTTGCAGATCTAGCTAACACTTCCACGCCGAGTGCAGCTCCTTTGGCACTAAAGAAGTAAATATTGTCATGCTGTTTTTGAATCATTATTGGCGGGGGTCTTCTGGGGTCGTGTTTTCATCTCGCTGATTCATTACCTTTTTTTTTCCCTCTTTTTTTTTTTTTTTTTTTTTAAACAAAATGAGAATGTTCTGTGATGTAACATGAAGCGGTGCTTCATTTTTAAACCGTGCTCCTTGGACGTCTTGTGAAAAGTGTACATACTGGAGTAATAAAGACATTTTATAAATATATATATTAAATATATATATATTTTCATGTCCTGGTATACTTGTGATGGTTTTCTTTCTTCCCATCTCCTCAATGCTTGCATAGAAAAGTAGGTTAGACCTTTTTTTTCCAAGCTTTTTTTTTGTAAGCACAATCTCCAGACTGACCTTTTCCTGAAATGTCTCTCTTGGAAAAAAGGAAAGAAAAAAAAAAATCACACAAGAACTTCTCTGAGCCGGAACATTTTACGGAGATTGAAATGTCTTTTTTTGGAGACGTCCTTTGGATGTATGCGGAGTGGTGAAAGAAAGGCCCCTGGATACACTCACGCTGCTTCCTGGACTGAGCTTGGGGACCCAGACACACACACACACACACACACACACACACACACACACTTACTTGCGCTGACGCAGGACATGGTCGAGCGAGGAGGGAACTGTCGGGAGACCTTGTAAATGAATCCTTCTCATTAAACGTTAAGTTAACTAACCGTACTACTTGTTTGTGCCCTTTTGCCCTGTTACTTGTATTCTTTGGATATGGAAGTGGGACGTCTGGACTAAATGCAAACTGTTAGGGGGGAACAGTCCCCCCATCCTGACACCGCCACCCTTTCCCCCGATCCTGCTGGTGTGGAGGACTGCAACACCCTGGTGACCGATTCGACTCACCGATAGAATGCTTTGGCGGGTCTGTCAATCTGATGATGCAGTATAACTGGACTATGGAGCTCGTTCGTGACGGGAGTTAGTGAGTTGCAGGCGGCCTTTCCCTCCGTGGACTTCTCCCTCCTCCCCATCCCACCCCTCCCTCCTCCTCTCTTCCATCTCTGACACTGATTTGTGTAAACAATGTTGTCCAAGAGTGATTGTAGTTTTAATCCAGGCTGTGTTTTCCATTGGGCTGAGCCAACGTTAGGCGTCCGGGCTCGTCAGGCTGCATTGGACTTTGGTGTTCTTGAGTGCCTGAAGCACATGGGGTTTGTGTGGAAAGAGAACCTTTTTTAAATTAAATACGGATATAATATGTGGTGGGGAGGGAGATATTCTGGTAAAACAAATTCCTAATCAGGCCTGTTAAAGGGTTCAGCAGCAGGCTTTGAGTCCTGTCCCCCCCCCCCCCCCCTTATCTGCCTTTGTTTCAGTAAGGACCTCTAAAATCACACCAAAGTATGTAGCAAACTGTGTCAGCACTGAAGATGTACAGTTGTTAATAATTCAATAAACTGTTTTTGTAGAAACTCGTCCTTCTCTCTTCCTGCTGGAGCTGCTGTCCCTATTTTAGAGCTGCAAAACTGGGCTATTATGGGCATGAAACATTTACAGACCATTACACTGAAAGCCATATGACTGTGAAGATCGTCAGTATTATTCTTTTATAAGGCGCAGATGAAAGGACTCTGGTTGAGGACAGAGGTTATTTCAGGTCTTGTCTGCCCTGTCTCTTGGTGTGAGATTTCTGCCCCACAGAGGTAGCTGCTTTTGTAGATGGGGGTGGGACAGGGTAAAATATGGGGTGTGTGTTATGTACTGCTGGTATGCCATTGAGATGAGAAGCCTTCTTGTTGAAAAGATGGATGTGGGTGATTGAGAAGGTGGCTGTAGAGTGTGTGTGTGTGTGTGTGGGCGTCGCTGGATGGGCTGGCACTGGATCCCGCTGTCTCAGCTCCTCGGTGAAACCGCAGATGCAGCTGACACAAGCACACACACCACAGGCCTGCCCTCTCTGCAGACTTGTGTCACACACACTCTCCATTACTGGGGCTCAAACGGATTAAGGGTGTGTGTGTGTGTGTCTGTACCCTTGTTGTGGCACAAGCGAGAAAAAATATCTGGAAAAGAAGCTCCACATCTGGATGGGGGTGAGCATTGCACATTGTACTCACTTTTGTGTGGTTTTCCCATGTGGCTCCCAGATTGACCAAGGTCAGCTGCCTTTGAGCTAGTGATACAGTGCAGGGATGTGAGGTGTGTGTGTTCGTGCTGCAGACTTGCTGTGTGTCATGGTGGGTGGTGAGATGTGTGTGTGTGTGTGTGTTCCAGTCTCATAAAATGACTAGTATTTTGGAATAATGTCACATCCTGTAAAAACACGATTTGATTGCATTTCAGTTGTTGTTAAAAACTCATGAAAACAAAATGCTACCATTTGTTAGCAAGTGTCTGTTGTTAGCGATTGTTAGCAGATATAGCAATGCCAGTTTGTAACAAAGCAATACACAGTATTTTACACAAACAATCGTTGTAGCAACATAGCGACAGATAGAGAGGCTGGACCCTATTGTTTCTACGATTAGACACAAATCAGAAGGAACTGCTAATAAACCGCACACTTCTACAGCTCTCATTTACTGTTAGTGGGCGCAGCCATCTTGGAAATTCTAATTCAATGTACTCAGGGTTTGAACGAGCATACGAGTCGGTATACGACTTCAGGGTGTGTTCCATTTGCAATTTCCTGTCAGTGACTCGGGCTGGTGTACTCGAAACCGACTCGGGAGTTCAAATGGAACGCAGCATTAATGCTGGGGACAAGGTCTGCACGGGGTGAGTCTTAGAGGAACTGTGGGGAGTGGAGGAGAATGGCCCCCTCCTCTCTCCTCTCTTTTCCTCTCTTCTTTACTCCTCTCTCCTTTCTCGTCTCCTCTCTTCTCTCACTCCTCTCTGTCAGTCCTCTCTCTCTTCTCTTCTCTCTCCTCTCCTCTCCAGTCTGCACAGGACTGAGTCACTCACACATGGCACTGGCCCATCTGCCATCTAATCCCACTTCTTTTTTCTCTCCCTTCCTTTTACACTCTCTCCATCCCCCTCTCCCTCCCTCCCTCCTTCCCTCTCCCTCTCTTTCTCCATTCTCTCTCTTCCCATTTGTCTCTACATATTTACGCTGGTTGTTGCTTCGCTGCGTCCATTTCTCAGCCCTGACCACGGGAAGCCTTTGAGTTCATTTGCACGTGTGCGGGTGGTCTGGCCCGGGCTGCTGTTCTCGTGGTGCTGATGGTCACAGAAACATGGCGTTCACTGCCCGGCACAACCTGGTGACCACTGGGCAGTCTGGGCAAGACGAAAGCAATGTGAAGAGTGGCTTTGAGCAATCCGATACAACAGTGTTTTTCTTTCTAGATGGTTATGCCTTTTTTTGTCTGCACTGTGCTGACAGGTAGCTAATTAGAGCAGGCAGAAGTCTTTGAGAAATGTCTCTCTTATCTGTTGAAACAGCCTCACCTTTGCATTACAGATTTATAGACAAAAATCAGAACGCCTCCATCTTCACTGCCCTGAAGGCACTCTTGAGTTGAGAAAAGCTCTTTATACACATCCATTAAGTCTCCATTTAGAATAAATATGGGAAAAAACAAGACAAGTCAGTTTGCCCCCTCCGTCTCATCTGCAGGTTTTTAGTCCACTTGCTCAAAAGGTTTTGCATTGTCCTGTCCAAGTGATTCTGACAGGCCTTTCATAGTGAGTTCAGAGGTTAGACTGAGCTGCTAAATTCAGTTTTTTTTGTTACTTGAAAGGCTTTGGGTTTATAGCCCTATGGAGGAATATGTGATGTAAGATCCTGTTTGGCAGCACTCCTGACAGTCTAGTGGCAGAGTGCTTATTTGGTGGATGAGATGTAGGCTCTTTCTCTTCTCCTCTCTTCCCTCCTTCCTTTCTTCTCCCCTTCCCTCCTCTCTACCCGGTCTATCCCAGGGAAGTGGGAACGCTTCTCTTTGAGCTGTCAGCCTCTTGCTCTGCTGCCTCTTCAGAACTATTGGATGTGGAAATAAAGGCGGAGGCAGGATGCTTTCAGCATCTCTTTCTCTCTCTCTCTCTCTCTCTCTCTCTCTCTCTCTCCCCTTTCTCTCTCTCTCTCTCTGTATCTGTCTCTCTCTCTCTCTCTTTCTGTCTCCCCAGCAATTCTATTACAGGCTCTTGTCTTTTTCTCTGCCTTCTCCTTCTTCTTTTTCCTCCCCCTCCCTCCCTCCCTCCCTCCCTCCCTCTCTCCTCTCACTTTCCTGCCAGTGCCACTGAAGTGCGGCGCTTGTGAACACGTTGGCACGGCGCGGAGAGCTCTGGCAGAGAGGGCCCTTTCTTCCTCACTTAATGAAGGAGCTGGAGAATACCTGGAGATTAAAGGACCCTGCTCCCTCCCTCCCGACCGAGTGCTTCACGCAGGGGCCTGTGAGAGAGGGATGAGGGAGGTTGATACAATCCGCTGACCTGCCCTCGAGATGAGAGCTTTCATCAGCCTCGGACACAAGTGGCCACTTCACACAGGCCCCCAAATTAGAGCAGGCTTTGGGGGGTGGTGTGTGTGTGTGTGTGTGTGTGTGGGGGGGGGGGGGGCAGTAGGAGAGGGAATGGCCATCTCTTTCTCCCTTGTTCTCATTGCATGACAGCTGTGCTGAAGAATTCAGCGGAAGGCGTCAAGACTAGCTTTTTTCCGGAATTGATCGAACAACCCTTAGAAAGCACAGAGGTTTAGAGACAGCTTATAGCTCTGTCTGTGTGGAACCTTTGCTTTTTTTCTTTTTCTTTGTGTGTCATGACTCATAACCACATCACTGAGCATGTGTCTAGATGTCTTTTTTTCCTCTTGAAAGCCGTCTCTGTTGACATTCCTGCTGGTAGATGTAAGTCAGTCTCCTGCCCTCTTCAAGTCTGCCGTTTGGTGATGAGATCCGGGTGCTTCAGTGCTGAGGGTTGACCATAGGTCAGCATTGAGAGCACAAATTTCACCCTCACCCCCCCTAATAAACCCTTAATCATCCGAGCATTGCCAGACCCTGCTCTTTAGCTGGGGGGGATGTGAGCGCACCCGATGCTTTGTGATTCCAGTGTTTGATCTGGGTAATAATGTCTCTACTGTTCCACTGGCTGGGCCTGGAGGCTGGGCTGCTCTAATCCACTGAGCATTCCAGCAGCATCGCATTACACAAAGACCACCAGGACACTCCACTCCACTCCGTCTGAGTAGGCTGGCTCAGGGGCGGCTCGGGTGGGTGGGGTGGGGTTAGGAGGAGCTGCCATAGGGGTATGGATCTAAGCCCTTCCTGTCTGAAAGGCAAACGATGAACATGGGTCCACTTGTCTGAGAAAGGCCTCAGATCCTGTTGCGCGTCCTCCCACGGGCCGCAATGGCCCTTTGATTGGAACTTTACAGAGAGAGAGAGAGAGAGAGGGTGAGAGAGAGAGAGAGAGAGTGAATGAATACGCTCACATGGTCTAGATTTAGACGGCTCTCATATAGCGTCAGAGTCCGCCCACGCTGACCCAGATTAGTTTATCAGAGAACATGGCTCTGTCATGTAGATAGTGTCTGCTATCAGTGATGTGGCGATATGTGCTGATTTGTGTCGTCACATTTGGCTTCAGTCATTTTAAGCTCGTAAAACTTGACACGATCTTCAGGGTGTATTTATGATATTCATAAAGTGCTGACCCCTTATGTAACCTTTGCTCAGAATGCTGATTGTGAAAGGTTGTCATTATTATGCTAACTTGTTTTTATCAGTAAAGATCACGATTAAGCACACACCATGAATTATGACTCAGGCAATGAAGTAAGATGTTATTTTTCAAACACTGTTGATTTTGGAATGTAGTTTCCAATGTTGACTTGTTTTGGTTTCGCTCCTCCAACTTAGCCCTGCATTAGCCAGTTCTGCATAAACAGGCAGATTCCCAGGCAACTAAATCAAAACGGATGAAATGGCTACAAAAATGCTCTCTGAAAACCCCAGAAGAAAAATTGCACAGATTATGATGCAAACATGTTCACAGTAGTTGATAAACACATTGTTATTATGGAACTGTCAACTTACATAAACTGTTAATAACATACTTTATACTGTAGATGTGTGTTTGTTAACTCTCGAACGGTGTTACATGAGCTCAGAGTGACTGCACACAGTGGCATGTCTGACATCAGCCCTCTGAGCTGCTGAGCTGTTAGCTGTTAGCTCGCTGCTCTGCTGTGACTCCTCAGGAGAGTGCTTTGCGGGCGTAATTGTGTAAGCCATCAGTTAATTTTGAGGTGAAAATGGGGTTTAATGGGTTCAGTAAAGCAAATAATTGGTACAAATAAGTAATTAAGAGCTGGGAGAGTTGAGATTAAATCTAAAGGACCTTTCATTTAACATGATTATGAAGTTCTCTCCTACCTCTTCAATCAAACTGAGAAGGACTGTAAAAGGCTCTTATCATTAATTATTACCGGTGGTTATTGGCACTGCTTCACTGCGAGTTGGGCTCAGTCTCTCTGTATAATTTTCCAAATTCAATGCCTGTAACACGTAGTTGGGTGAATTGGCCACGTACTGATGGCGAAAAAACTGAATGGGCGTATAAAAGCACTTCTGTGAATAGTGTTGTTTTTTTAGGGGACGGTGGGGCTCCTTCCACTCTAACAGGGCATAAATAACAGACCTGATGATAATTGCTGTGATGATTGCGCCACTGCTGAGCTCATGCTCGCGTTGCTCTGAGACAGATGGGAGGTCGTAGCTCGTCTTCAAGGCCCTGGCGACACGTGAGGCCTTTGTGGGGAGACAGACAGACAACACGCCGCTCCACCCTCTCTGGTGTCCCTGCTCCCCACCTCTGATAATAACTCCAATTAATCAGAGTGGCGGGTGTGTGTGTGTGTGTGTGTGTGTGAGAGGGGGTGGTGTAGGGGGGGTTGACAGACGACCTGTGGGTGTTGCTGTGATGGCTCAGTGTGTTTTGCCTGGCTTTTGTTCATGATCAGTGATATGTTAGAGCGGCCCCATGCCCCCACTGGCTCCCCAACCCCCAAACACATCTCTCTTTTTTTTTCTCTCTCTCTCTCTCTCTCTCTCTCTCTCTCTCTCTCTCTCTCTCTCTCTCTCTCTCTCTCTCTCTCTCTCTCTCTCTCTCTCTCTCTCTCTCTCTCTCTCTCTCTCTCTCTCTCTCTCTCTCTCTCTCTCACACACACACACACACGGTACCATTGTAAACAAAACCGAACGCCTCTCTTGCAAGCACAACACAGTCCCGCACCGGCCCCACTTTGCAGAGGAACAGATGGCATGGGGTGGGGGTGAGGAGGGGTGGCGTGGGGGGATGTGAGATGGGGGAACTGCTGTCAGCTGTGCCGCATCCCCCCCCCCCACCACCACCACCACCACCACCAACCCCAACCCCAACCCCACCATCCACAAAAAACCCTCCCCTGTCTCCCTTCCACCTGATGTCAGACGGAGGAGGGCTGGGGGGGGGGGGGGGGAGCTTCCCCAAGCCTCTGTCTCCACTTAGGCACGCTCCTTAATGTGCCATCAAACAACCCCCCCCCCCCCCCCCCCCCACCCACACACACACACACACACACACACACACACACACACACACACACACACACACACACACCCATCAGCAGTGGAGCTGCTCACCATGGCAGGGCTGCATGAGTACATGATCATATTTCCATCAGGTTAGGACCTCCCTGTGTGTGGCCTCCTTCTCTCCCTCAGGTCTGACATAGCATGATGAGCTGATGTGATATTCAGCGAGGGCACATTAACACAAGTGGAGAGGGGGGGGAGTAAGGGGGGGGGGGTGGAGTTTGAAAAAAAGGAAAAAGAGAGAAGGAAAGAGAGAGGGAGGGAGGGAGAGAAAGAGAGAGGGAGTGCTTAATAACAACTCAGAAGCTGCTGGCCCCTGGGGACTTGAGGACCGGTTGTGGTTTTAGGGAGGGGCAGGGGGAGTGGGAGGGGAGGGGAGTGGGAGGGGAGGGGGGGGGGGCAGTGGGAGTGGGAGGGGAGGGGGGGGGGGCAGTGGGAGGTGGGGCAGCAGAGGGAGGGGGTGGACAAGAGGTCGTTGGCGGGGGAGAGGTGAAAGAGAGGCTGGCTCATTGACGAGGATGGAGACCTTTGTGTCAAAACAACTCATTTGTTTGCAGGTCACGGCGGTGATGGCGAGGTGCCTCTTTAATACACCAGGCAAATCAGCGTGACCACATTTTGTGTATCTCAATAGCACATGCAAAGAGGAAACGGAGCGCCCTTTCCACGCATTCCATCTTGCCCATGAAAACAAGCCTGACAATTCCTCTGACGCCTCTGCCTTACTCAGTTGTCATCACTATTTGAATATGGTTGTCACGAGCTTGTCACCAAGGCTCCCATTAAAATTACATTAGGAGAACAGGGGATGTTTAAAAATGTATACCTTGAATGGCAGAGCTTTTAAAGGCGGTGTTGAATTTAGTGGGGAACGGCGAAAATGCGGCAGAAAAGCCGCAGGGGTTTGTACGAGGTGCATTCTGTTGTGCGCTGAAGGAGTTTGTTGAGTGCCTATTTGTGTGATGGTGTGCAGTGATTTGTGATTTCTGTGTTCATGGTCTGTCTGATTAGACTGCTGTGCACACACACACATTAAGACATGTCTTCGCCAGTAGGCAGGCACTCACTAGCACACATGCACACACACACGGTACACACACACACACACACACACACACACACACGTACGTGCTCACTCGGGCTTGATACATACAGTGAACACTCTCGCCCGTTCACAATTACGCAGGCACGTCAGATTTGTGCGACTTTCGTTTCTGCTCCTGCGGCACCGCGGCCGGAGATCACAGCACACATCACACACACCGCACACACACACCACACACACAACAGATCGCCTCACGCTCCTCACCTCTGTCAGGGTCCCCAAACATGGCTGCCACTCTTGTCATTCACCAACTGCCTCCAAGGAGGGAGGAGGAGCGTGGCAGCATGAGCTCAATCTGAGGTGCATGACGCTTTTGTGTGTGTGTGTGTGTGTGTGTGTGTGTGTGTGTGTGTGTGTTGTACTGGGCTGTAGTCACGACCCCCCACCCCCGGTCCACCCCAGTCCACCCCCACCCCCCCCTCACACCCCATTACCCAATATGAGGAGGCAGGCCAGGCAGGATAATGTCAGTGGACACATGTCAGAGTTGCAGACTCTGTCCTGAAAAAGCTGTATGCACAGTGACAGCAGCCTGGCAGCCTCACAGGGACACAATGCGCTCTCTGTTAAAGAGGGGGGGTGGGCTGGGGGGGGGGGCTTATCGGCACAGACCTGCCGGGATAAATGGTCTTCCTCTCACAGAATCGCCTCAGTGCCGAGCTTTTGTCTGGGAGCAGGCGAGCGGAAGGGACGGGGGCATGGCGAAGGGGGGGTCGGGGAAGGGTTGGGGGGGGGCGGGGTGCGTTGGTGTATTAGGATGTTCATGGAGGGGCTGAGAGGGGCGGGAGGTAGGGGGGGAGGTGGGGTCAACTCTGGGCATTTACACTTAATTAAAATGATTGCTGGGAGAGTAATTTCTGCTTTGCTCATGTGTACTATCTGCCTGAATCATTATCGTTATTATTTTAATGACATTTGGTCATTTTGAAAGAGCTTTGGTGGGCAGGCTGGCGTGTGTGTGCGCTCTCTGGCTGGCGATGGATAATCTTTAGCTTTTGGATAGATTAATACGCTGGCGGCGCTCACTGAAATGCTAATATGTTCTATTGTACTGCTACGGCTGTAGAAACGAGCTTTTGGTATCGGTGCTTGTGCCAGGTAAACAAGCCCAGCTGGTGGGCAGATTCGCCATAGGAAGGCTAATAGAACAATATTGTCAGTCCATAAGCAGGAACAAATAGCGGCGGATTAACCCTAATGCCACCGAGGCCCGCCGGACGCCATCAGGGCACGGAGATGGAAAATCCCCAAACAGGCCCGGCCGACTCGACATGGCAATCAACTTACAAGGGCTTGCCCACCCATCCCGACGGCCTCGCTCGCTGCGCCCGCTCTGCGCTTGGCAGAGGGGAGAACGGGGGTCTTTTCAGGACTTGGCACGCCAGTGGACTTGAACGGGTCGCTGCTGGCATTGGAACTCTCGCCCTTATCCCCATGCCCAAACACTGGCAATCACCACGTCCTGGCAAAGAAGACACTGGAATGAAGAAGTGGAAACTTTGGATATTGATTGCTTTTACCTGAGGGAAAGGCAGACGTGAGCACCATTTGGTGCCATGCCAGTGGATTGGAGCCATGGTTTGTTGATGGGTTCTCGACTGTCCCGGCTGTGCTTGTTTTCCTCGTCTGCTATTCAAATAAAAGAAAATGATTAAAATGTCCCAGACTCTTAGCTCAGGTCGTTAGCCTGCAGAGTCAGCTCGAGCTGCTCACTAGAATATTGAAATGAGTTTTCCCGGCCTTGGCCTGGCAATTATGCATTTGAGTGGAGTGCTGTATGTGCTGACACATTTAAACAAGTGTGCAGTGAAGTGAAACACCCACCACTGACCCCACTCTCCCATCATCCATCGCAGAGAAGAATCTGCCTCATTTCCTGGGGGTGGGGGGGTGACTTCCTTGCAGTGCCGTGCAGTGGAAGGCTCTGACTAATTCGCAGTGATTCTGAGAGCGCTGGTTTAATGAGGAGTCTCTCCTCTCCGCGAGGCTGTTTTTACGGGCGGTTAATCCAGAGTGTGCTTTATACTGCTCTTGCTCATCCCCTGTGCCCCGCGCTGGCGATAATGGGTTCAGTGTGAGTGCAGAGCTAAGCAGGCTTCTCTTTCCCGCCTCCTGGCTCTCCGCGTGGCGCGGCGCAGCTCCAGAGGGACGGTGCTGATGGTGGACAGGACAGATCTCCCCGTCAGACTCTAATTGCTCTGTCCGGGGTGGGAGGCCCGTAGGTAATCCTTGCCCGCAGACTCCCTCTCTCAGCGTGGCGTGCAGGCCACAAGCATAGTCCTCCCGCCTCTTCCCCCAACACCCCCCACCCCCCCCCCCCCCCATGCTAATTAGCGGCCCCGATGGTAATTGTTTCTAGTTTAATCCCTTATTTATTTCCTAATGCCGGAATTGTGCTCCTCTCTTCGCGCTACTGTTCCGTCTCAGTTACTCCCTTTTGGGCCAAGCTCATATAAACAAAAAGAGTAAACATCTCCTGATGAAGATGTATAGACTGTGTTCTTTAGGCCTCCAGTCAGCCATCATACTGTAGAGAGGGGAAAATAGGTTGTTTCTTCCCCACAGTGAAGCACATCTTATCGAGTGGGAACATTCAGTGGCGCAGCTGCCTGACATTAGACGGCATAATTGGAGACCTCTTTGTCTCCTCAGCATGTATTTAGGGACGAGTCCGTCGACAGACAGACAGGCTCTACACGCGTGTAACTCGTCCAAGTCTCACATATCAGGAACATCAGAGCTAGCTTAATTGCAATGATAGCGGTTCCCTGGGAGGAAGGATTGTGGGACGTGAGCGCATGTGGACGGGGTTTCATTACTCCTCGGCTCGTTCAATCTGTCATCTTCAGCGGCTACAGAACACAGGCTTTAGCCAGGGCCTGGAACTTCTTCATAACACGCCTCGTAAATGGGACCACGGTAATTTGATCAAGTAACTGTGTCCCACTAAGTGCAGAGAAACACATTCTCCACTACCGTGGCTTTGAAAGGGTTTTTCCTTTCTGTTCAGGGGGGTGGAGGGATGAAAATGGCTTCCTCTGTGGTGATCGTAGTAATCTAACCTAATGTGCCTCTATAGGATGGCTATTCTACTCTGCCTCCTTTCTTCAAAGGAGAATTATCAAATGTGATTTTCTTTCCTTTCAGATACAACATAGGAATGTTTGAACTATCTTGTGAGATTTTAATGAAATATTCTTTGCTGTATGTGTGTCCACATCACCATTCACCCATTTAGGTCAGGATGGCCAAAAGCCTTTTATCAAGAGTTCAACATAGGATGAGGGGGATGTCACAGTTTGATCTAAAAAAAAAAAAAAAATGTCCAACATAATCATGTTTCCAGTAAAAGCTTTTGAAAGCTTCTTGTCAGAGTATGACTCTCTCTATTGCCAGGGCTTCCACAGAAAAAGCAATTCTGGATTAATAGAGCCTTGAACAACTTGGTTACCTCAGACATTGTACTCTCCTCTTTCTGCCAGAAGATAAAAGCCGGAGAAATATTTCAGGAGGCCTGGTAATTGCACTCATGTCTTCGGCAGACAAAAGCCAATGTTGGGACCATTCTCCCATAAATCGTCAAGAGGTAGTCGAGGATTCTCCAAGGCTGCAGCAAATTGTATAGACTTTTCTCACAAACAGCCAATCTCTGGATAGAGTGTGCTTCCCATACAAAACCTTGACATAATGACAGTTTGCTGTCATATAATGGAAGAGAGCTGGAGAAAATGGCTTCTCTTTTAGAGCTCTTAAATTGAAAATCCTCTTTTTTTTCCACGGAACTTGTATATTTTAGTTATTCAGGCATTGTTTTTATTATCGTTGTTATTGTGCTGGAGTAGTTCTTCGAGGCTGGCTGCGTTGACTGGCGCGCTCAGTGATTGCAGCCTTTAGTCCTTGAGGACTCTCAATGGTCTGCCTCCCCGCCGGGGTCCACAAAGTTTGCGCGTGGTTAATGAGCTGCCCTCCGCAAGCGCTTTAAAAGATGTCTCACAATTAATGAGAGGCTTTGTCAGGAGCCCACTCTCACACCAGCACCCCCCTCCTCCCTTTTCTCTTCACTTTGCTCTCACGCTCTCTTTCTCTCTGCCCCTCCCTCATTCTCTCTCTCATGTTCTCTTTCTTCTCTCTCTCTCTCTCTCTCTCTGCCTCCCTTCCTCTGTTTCTCTCTCTCTCTCTCTCTCTCTCGCTCTCTCACTCTCTGCCTTTGTGATAAAACTACCTGACTGGCACTTGTATGTGTGTAAGAAGCCAGGGGTTGGGGAGAGGGGGGGGGGGGGGGGGTTTGGTTGCTTGAATTTTGCTCCAAGCGGTGCTTATTGTCAGTGAAGTTATGTTTGGGAATCAGCCATTACCGAGAACAAAGGAAATTAATTGGTGGTTTAGGCCTAATGAGTTGGCTGTGAAAATTAACTGGCCTCATCAACGGAAACAAACAAAATCCTTGAGTGAATTGTTTCGGAGCATTACTCTGGCTAAGCTCTCGTTGTACTGATAAACAGACGGCTAGAAGAGAATCTGCCTCTGTCTCTGCCGACTCTTTTTTTCCACATCCAGAAAGGAGGGGGAAGGGAAAAATATGGCCGTGCTGCAAAAGATGACAATTAGGACCAGTGGGGGGGGGGGGTGAATGAGCCCTGATAAGGCCGAAATACAGCCCAATTTCACCTTTTTATTCATCAGCCCTTAGTGTGACACCATTGTCTAGCTGGGGGCCATAAAGAAAATGAAAACTGCTGGCATTTGCATGTGAAAGGCTCGACCTCCGAATATACATCCAGAAAGCCAAAGAGCTCTGATTTCAAGGGATATTTAGCCCCTATTCAGGCTGCAACAAAGGCCAGGCATTCAGACAGTCAGCAGTGGGTCCGGCCTGATGAGGCTGGGGGAGCCGGCGCCCGTAGAGCCGTCACAGAGCTCATTTGTTCCCACTGTTTACTTAAGCCCTTTCGCTATTCCCACTGAGGATTTGGACTCGACTCGTGGGGAACGGGATGGTAAGTCCGATACTCGAGAAAGGAGACAGAGACGAAGCAAGGGCCATGGAGAGGAGCTGGCAATGGAAGCCCGTGATTAGCATTCATCCATCTTATTCATGTG
>NW_027468630.1:17028262-17030762 GCF_046254945.1 Alosa pseudoharengus | reverse complement strand
TTTTGCACTGTTGTGTTTTTTCTTCATTGTTGAAAGGTGTGCCTCGATTTGCTTGGTGTTTGAATGTTGCTCTTCGCAAGTACCCACCGGGGCCGTCGTCATGGTAGCAGGAGGTTTGACACTTGATGTGCATGCCGAAGGGCGGGGCGGAGTCCTCAGGGGTTTTTGTGGAGGGCGGGGCAGCTCTCAGTGGTTTTGTGGAGTGTGGCTTCTCTGTGCTTTTTCTCCACCCCCCCCCCCCTTCCCCTGCCACAAACGGCTCCCACACACACTCAGCACCAGAGAAACGCTGCGTGGAGCTACTGCTGGGTGTTTCTTTACATCCTGTAAGCAAACGACTCGGCTCCAGCTACCCACTCCCAGCACTCACTGAGGTGCAGATCAAAGAGACGTGCATAAAAAAAAAAATCAAAACAAAAGACATGAAATAAAGACAGTTAAATGCTCAATTCCACTGAGACATCTCTCTTTCCCTCCCTCTATCTCCAACCTATCTCTCCCTCTCTCTCCGCCTCTCTTATGCAAATGGTTCTGATGATGTGCGTAGGCTGTGTGTTTACAAACTGGTCCAACCACACTCTTTCTCTCCCCCATCTCTTTCTCCCAGTGGGCCAGTAGTGGGCCGGTATTGGGCCGGAGGGGGGGGGGGGGGGCTCCCTGACAGCCGACTGCGGCTCCTGTCCCACAGGATCTGGTGGAAATAAAGCCTGCCTGGGTGCGCAGGCCAAGTGTCGCTGCTAACGAACACGGGCACTTCATGTTTGATTCATGGCCTGGTGCGCCTCTCCTGCGCTCAACGCAACGCAGCGCGCGGAACATCACAAGGACTCGGCTGAGAAGGACTTTTATCTGGGTTGAGAGGAAGGGTTGATGGGGTGTGTGGGATGCGAGAGACACCGGTGGCGCTGGCTGCCTGGTGCACCATGCCGACCGGTCGGCACACTCCTCACACGGCACTGAGGAGAGAGGAGAGGAGAGGAGAGAAGAGAAAAGGAGGAGAGAAGAGAAGAGCAAAGGAGAAGAGAAGAGAAGAGAGGAGAGGAGAGGAAAGAAGAGAAGAGAAGAGAAAAGGAGAAGAGAGGAGAGGAGAGAAGAGGAGAAAAGAGGAGAAGAGAGGAGAGGAGAGGAAAGAAGAGAAGAGAAGAGAAAAGGAGAAGAGGAGAGGAGAAGAGAAGAGAGGAGAGGAGAGGAAAGAAGAGAAGAGAAGAGAAAAGGAGAAGAGGAGAGGAGAGAAGAGGAGAAAAGAGGAGAAGAGAAGAGAAGAGAGGAGAGGAGAGAAGAGAAGGGAAAAGAGGATAGGAGAAGAAAAGAGGAGAAAGAGAAGAGATGAGAGAGAGAGAGGAGTGAAGAGAAGAGAAGGGAGGGGAGGACAGAAGTAGAGAGGGGCCGTCCAGCCCCCCAGCCTCTGGGAGAGCGGGAGGGCCCATAAGTGCACTTAGAAGCCCTTGTTCTTACAACTGTTCCATCTGTGGAAATGCACATTTACATCTCCGACTTCCTCTCGGGGACGGCTGCCAACGCCTCCAGCTGGGCTCACGGGAGAGGAGCACTGTGATGTAGAAACAGCAGGAGACGGCAGGCCTGGGAGAGAGAGAGAGAGAGAGAGAGAGAGAGAGAGAGAGAGAGAGAGAGAGAGAGAGAGAGAGAGAGAGAGAGAGAGGGAGGGGGAGAGAGAGAGAGTAAGAGAGTTTGCGTGTGGAAAGTGGGGCCTGTGAGGTGTTTGTTGTGGTGCGGTATTTGCTATTCTAATGCCAAAGCAGGTGTTTATGGGGAGCTGGCGGAATTCAAATGGATGTGTCAGGGCACTCTGCACAGGTGCTATACAAGTTCGCCAGCTACTTCCCCTTGGCCTGCCGGGGTTGTCAGTTACGGCCTTCCGCCATCTGCTGTGTACAGGCAGCCACACCTGCTTCTCCCAGCCAAACAATGGCATCGAGGGCTGGTCAGACAGCTCGCTGGACGCGCACTGGAGCTCTGGGGTGGAGGAGGAGGAGAACAGACGAGCTTTGTGACCTTTATGGCACCTTTTGTGGCTGGGTGGGTGGTGATGAATGTGCCTGCGAGTGTGTGTGTGTGTGTGTGTGTGTGTGTGTGTGTGTGTGTGTGTGTGTGTGTGTGTGTGTGTGTGTGTGTGTGTGTGTGTGTGTGTGTGTGTGTGTGTGTGTGTGTGTGTGTGTGTGTGTGTGTGTGTGTGTGTGTGTGTGTGTGTGTGTGAGGTGGCGTGGCTCGATGGGGAGTTTGTCCTGCATAGTAGACAGGCCTCTGGAGAATTGTGACACTCTTTCTTTTTGATCTTTTCTCACCCCCCCCCCCCCCCCCTCACACATACGCACACACACCCTCCCTCTGGTGTCAGACTGTGAAATGTATCAGGTGTTGACACAGTAGCCATTTCTCCTTTGTTCAAGTGGATTAGGAAATTATGTAAAGGCTTTCATCATCCTCTGTTGATAATGGAGGCTAATGTTTGTGTTTGTTTGTTGTGTGTGTGTGTGTGTGT